>NC_137820.1:41117754-41353437 GCF_963921795.1 Nannobrachium achirus
GCATTTCCTCTCTTACTTCCACTTAGATAAACTTTGACAAGTGTAGCTAAGCAGTTCTTCCACTCTGTACCCACAGGGTGACTTAGGCTAATTACGTTTCAGAAGCAGCGTAAATCCTGTTTGCTCCTCCATTGCTGACTGGGCCCTGTTGTAATCCTTTGTCTCTGCAGGCTAGAGCCTTGATACCCCCCCCCCCCCCCCCCCCCCCACACACACACACACACACACATTCTCCCAAACTTTGAATTAGACCTTAACACTAACTAATCAATATTCACCCCAAATCTACCCCCTAGCAGTGCTATACCCCCCCTCCCTCCCAACCAAATACAGAGTCGAGCATATCTCCCTCCACAGGTAGGATATTGTCGTTGTCGGGTGAAAACCTTGTATGTCCAAAACCGTTCGTTTTGCATTTATCACTTTAAAAATGATTTAAACTAGTGAAAACAGCCGATCTACAAGCACACAACGCCTCGCACCGCGAGGCGTTGTGTGCTTGTAGATCTGCTGTTTTCACTACTTTTGTGCGACGGCCTTGTATGATGAAGCAGGGCTTTACTTTGCGAAAGAACGTACACATTTTGAAACTTGGAGATACGAGGTTTCTGCCCGACAACGATGATATTTGAATCACTTTTGTAATTGGGGAGCTGTGCACATAAGATTTCATGTTCCAATATTCATGGTAAAATATTACTATTAAAGCTCGCTCATTAAATGGAAAGTTTTCTGTTTTTTTTTTCCTTTGGCCTTTCTCCATAATGTAACCAGGTTACTAAGTGCTTAACGTGCACAGAACTGAATAAAAGAAATAGAATAAAATCAGCAGCTGAATAAAACAAATATGGCATGGTGGTTGTATTATGCCATACATTACAGCGTAAGCAAACAAAGACTGTGGAGGAATTTAATGAACCAGTTTTGTGAGCTCTAAGTGACCTTGACCTTTCTTTGACCACCTGCTTCCAATCAGTCCGATCCTTGATTTGTGCCAAATGCCAGGAGATTCCCTCAAGGCGCTCCTCAGATATATCCTGTTATCAAGAACGGGAACAGCGTTGACATTTGTGCCGATGCACTGAAATTCCCTCAAGGCCTGAAGTATGGTGTTCATGGGCAGAGACCTTTTATCTCCTTTTATCTCCATATTTCCATGAATGCCATACTTCATCATACAACAGTTTCACTAAAAAGTCGCAAAAATAGCCGATCCAGCTTGAAGATCTGCTATTTTTGAAAAAGTTGTAACTGAAAGTGTAGGGATTGTATGAATACAGATTTTTTTTAAATGTCAGTGAAGGTGGTTAAAACTCATTGACCCCCACCATTTTTCTTAGGACTTCCCTGCCACGCTTTTCAGTTTTTCTTACCTTTTAAAAGTAGTCACAGCATATCCATCTCAAGTAAGATCCGGTAGATGGTAGGCCTGTCACGATTTACGAAAAAATCGATTTAAATCGATTTTATTGGGGGACGGTGAAAATCGATTTTTTTAAAAACGAATCGCGATTCGACCACCAGAGGTCGCCCTCGACTTAATCTCCATTCTGTCTTCAACGTCTCTGCGTGTCTAACGTCAGGCAGACACAGGCAGCGGCAGCTACAGTAGGAAGGCTCACCCCTATGGCTCACCCACTCACAGCTGCCAGCGTGCCTCCATTGGGCTGCAGAGCAGAGCTCCGCGATTTCGATTGACAAAGAGAGCAGTTAGTTGAGTGCTGTGTCATTACTTTGCTGCTACAGAGCATAGCACTAATCAGTGCTAAGGGCTAACAACAACAATGCTACGTACAGATGCATGTCTCTGCCACTGGTTACAATGTGGAAACAACGTTTCTAGTGAAAACAAGAATTGACACAGTCAATATGTAAGCCGGTGGAATGGTAAACAAGAATTGACACATTCAATATATAAGCTGGTGGAATGGTGTGTTAGAAAGTCAGGGACTTTGAACAGTCTATCCACAATGAGACACTAGGTCTTGACTTTGATGAATTATTGATTTTGAAAAGAGGGTAAGAGTTGTTATTATGCCTTAGTTTGTGCCTGGCTTACAGTACAGTTGGCTTGATATGTACCACAAAAAATGCATTCTTTGATACAGTATTGAAAAAAGTGTAAGAGTGTTGTTTAAAAAAAGAACAGGATTTGACATTTAAGAATTGATAAGTTTACACTATCTGTCATTTGCTATTTGCTACTGTATAGAGGATAAGAGAACATCTAAAACATACAGGATTCCTTGTAAGAGAAGACAAGTGAACTGAAATGTTATTGTTGTTTTTTGTCATTTGATAGTTCTACTGTATTGAAAAGAGCATAAGAGAAAACAGTATTGTTAAAAGCAAAAAAAATACTGGAATTGTAAGAATTGTGGATTTTTTTGGGTAATTTCTCTGGAAAATAAATTTGTTGAAAAAATCGTGACATCGTGAATCGTCAACCTTGAATCGTGATTCGAATCGAATCGTGGGTTTAGTAAATCGTGACAGGCCTAGTAGATGGTGCATGATTCACACACACGCCGCGCCACATAGTCGATGACTAAAGACTGCACGTTAATCCGTTCAGTGGTTCCAGAGATATCAGGAAGTGTGTCTGCGTTGTTTACATTGCGTCACCTCCGCAGGATCAGGAAACAGAGATATGGGTGTTTTCCTGCAAAATGTAACTTGCCAATGGAGTTTTTTTTTATCACGCCTACTTCCTGTTTCCTGTTAGAAACCGGATCTGATCTTTTTTACAGCAGATTCGCACCATCATGATTAAATGAAATAAAACAATACCTCGTCAAACTTCAGTGGTGGCCTGGAACACTGATTATAACTTGTCATACTCGTCATAAAGCAGTCAATGAGTGAAGTGTGTGCGGGACAGTGGTTTTATTGCGACCGTCAGGGAGCAGTTTACTATGAAAACCTCCACCGGCCGTCCGTCCGTCGGTCTGTCACACGTCACACGTCACACCTTTGCCCTGCTCATATCTCCGCATCAGTATATAGGGCTTGTTTGTTTATTGTATGACATCACGCCACATCATCAGCTGTGGACTCTGTGAGGGCTTGTTTGTTTATTGTATGACATCACGCCACATCATCAGCTGTGGACTCTGTGATGTCATCGTATCTCCATATATGGCCATCTCCGTATATGGAGATATAAGTCGTCCATGCCCAAGTATGGGCTGGTGAGGTCAGACTTTGTGTGATGCGTAGGTTATCTCCATATATGGAGATTCAACATTCCAGGCAATGCTCTCTTCCCTGGTGAGAATTGCCCCTTTATATAGGGCTTGTTTGTGTATTGTATGACATCACGCCACATCATCAGCTGTGGACTCTGTGATGTCATCGTATCTCCATATATGGCCATCTCCGTATATGGAGATATAAGTCGTCCATGCCCAAGTATGGGCTGGTGAGGTCAGACTTTGTGTGATGCGTAGGTTATCTCCATATATGGAGATTCAACATTCCAGGTGTAACTATGGCTACCCGTATGACGTGAGAGGTGGAGGTTGTGATATTTGTGGAGATAAGCGACCAACGGTCGCTTATCTCCCGATTAGGGAGTCTTACTGGTGAATACTGAACTAGTAAGACGTCTCAGGGCGACATGTGACCTCGCCCTTCTTGGCCATCTGGCCAGTGATGTATATCGGGCCAGTTACCCATATGGAGACTCAAGATACATTTACTGTATATGGAGATATGCTGTGAGAGCCCATACATGCTTACTCAGTTATTCGTTATGTGAAAGTCCTATGTTCCATTAACACATGTTCTTTCTCTTTTTAATTACCTGAAAAGTAACATCTTTGGACTTACCGTACAAGGTTTCCACTTGACAGCGATGATATTTACATACAGTAGGTTACTCACTCTACGTACATGCGTCTAGAATCTAGATAAGGCAGTCAAGTTGCCTTTGGCCTTTATAGGCTGTGGCCTTACGGTGGTGGAGGCACACAGGCAGGATGATCACATGTAAATGATGCACAGAAACCCTGCTGTGGGCTTCAGCATGGCCACAGAGCAGAGAGCAAGGTGGGGGGAGGAGGGGAGGAGGTGCCCATTCTGCTGCGCTGCTCCGCAGGAGGTCTAGATTAATGTGACAATCAACCTGCCCGCCAAAGTCAGGGGGTTTCTTCAGGGGGGAGTGTGTGTGTGTGTCTGTACGTGCACGCACAGAAGAGTCATGTGGAGCTTGTCGGCAGGCAGGCTGAAGCGATTGTGACGTGAGCTGTGGAGGAAATAGAAAGACGGAGGGAGGAACGAAAGAAAGGATTGAAGGAGGCCGAGAGGAAGGAGAAGAAGGGAGAAAGTGAGGGGGAGAAATGAGACCGATTTGGTGAGAAAGAGATGGGACGAAAAGCTACAGATGGAGGGAGGAGTGAGAGAAATGTGGGAAATGGAAGGAGAGTGAGATGGGTACAGGGGGAGAATGAAAGAGGTGGAGTGAGAGAAATGACAGACAGACAGACAGACAGACAGACAGACAGACAGACAGAGCCAGAGAAGTTAATTTGTTTAGAGAGACAAAGAATGAAAAGTTGAATTGAATAACAGAGGGCCAGAGTGAGGAGCATGGGCTCCATCAAGGTGAAGGACGACGCAGTGCCAATGATGGCTGTCACCGTTGGCACCGCTGGACACAAACAACAGTCACTTGTCTTATTTGAAATGCAATTATAACGCTCCCTGTGACACACTGTCAAAGTTGAACGCGTGGAAAAAGTGTTGTAGTTCAATGGTTCTCAACCTGTTCAATGGTTCTCAACCTGTGGGTCGGGACCCCCATGGCAGGGGGGTCCTCACATTATTTTGGGGCGTCCCCAGATGATTAACTTAACCTGCAACATTATTTTGGAGGGTATCTGCACATTTCTAAAGTGACAATTTAATGACTTTTCATTACCTTTAAAATGACGAATTAAACATTGGCCAAATTGGTCAAATATTAGAGGCAGAAATTGTGAAAATATGCAAAATGTGTGTTATACAAAATGTAATGCCTCAACTCTTGGTGCTCGTCAGGGTGGGGTCGGGGTCCCCATTTAAAATATGATTATTTTGGCGTTCTCCGCCTGAAAAGGTTGAGAACCACTTTTGTAGTTCACTACAAGGTCACAAGATGTTATTTAGGATGTTGACTCATTTTGCAGATATGAATATCAATTTAATATCGTGAAATCACCTATTGTAAACCATAAAACTACCATCTCTCTACATGAGGTACAGAAAACGTATCCTCCCACTGTGTGTACCATAAATAAACTGTAACAAAAACGGTTGGCCCACACACAGTGTGTGCACTGTGCAATTTGGCGCCTGGCACGTGCAGCGCGTGTGATGCGACTCGTATTATCCTCGCGCCTTCTTCCCGGCACGCGGTCTGAAGGGTGATGAAAGCATGCCAGCTGGGTTGCCATGCTACTGAAGGTGCGAGGTGACACCTGCAATGCTAAAAATAATGCCCGGGGCCGTCAGCAGCCCTCTTTGATGATGTCACGGTGTGCGTCGTTGGCCCCTCCTCCTCTCCAGGGATTAGTTTGTAGCTCTGTGAAGCTCATGCTGTAGCGCCACACGCAGTCAGCCATCATCCTTTATTTAACCTCGCATTGTTATGCTTAATTTATCATCTGTGTTGGGCAGAAACCTTGTGTGTTTTTTTTGTAAATGCCCTACTCCTTCATACTACGGTGTCACACAAAAGTAGCAAAAAAAGTACAATTCACAGCGTGGCCTTTTGAGCTTGCAGATTTTTGTATATATTGGAACATATTTTTGCTATATTGGAAAAGCTGTGAAAGTGATGAATGCTATGATATGATATGATATAGTACTTTATTGTCAGTTCACACTGAAATTTGTCTTGCGACACAGCAGCCATGTATGCGAAACATATATAATCAGGCTCTAACCATACGAACCCTAGCATCCCTATTCAGGGGTAGCGAGAATAGGCGATCTACTGTAAGCTCACAACACGTGAGCGTGCATTTTCACCGGTCAAGTTATGTGATATACTGTAGATGCCTCTCCCCCTTGGGGACTCCCGCCATCAAAGTAGATTCAAGTTGTTGCGATTACTTATGGGAGATCCTCTCACTGGTAAAATGTTTCCGGCAAAACAAGAGAAAGTGTCTGAGACACTGGTAATGAAACTTGCAATTTCCTGAACAGACATTTTTTTTTTTAAACAATATGTTTATTTAGTTTTTTTTTCTTTCTTTTTTTGACATACAATACAACATTTACTTCACAACAAAAAGACTACCTACAGACAAAACAAGAAAAGAAAAGAAAAGAGAATACAACATCATACAAAAACCAAAAAAACAAAACACCTGACATTAACACGACACACAAAATTATCAAATAATTATAACACAAAGAGCACATATCCTTAACAGCAACTCCCAGAGTCCCGTGCCATAAGGCCGGACAAGTGACTGTAGAGAGGCTGCAGCTACCCTACTCCTGGTTCCTCCATTAAATGAGAGAGATCATTGCCCTTGACATATTGAATAAAATTCCCCCATATTTTCTCAAAACGCTCTTGTTTATTTTTGAGAGTGTAAGTGATTCTTTCTAAGGGAAGACACCTGAACAGACATTTTGAAGTTAAGTTTGTCATTATGTCCATTGGCCAATTTAAACTCTTTCAATAGGTGTACCATGTAATGAGAACATTTGGAACAGGATGGGTAATCCATTGTCTTTGCTCTGGAGAACAATTTGTTTTCTTAGTGTTCAAGACAAGGTTGTAGTGCCAGTTTGTAATCTTTTTCTTTGTTGTTTTTGTCTTAAGAAAGACATCAGTGAAGGCCATGATTAATAGGTGGCGATCACAGAAGAGCTTCAGTGAGATAAATCACACACATCTTGTAGAGTTGCAGATTGTTAGACTAGAGCCAGACAGGTGCGTATATACTTCCTAACCTCACAACACCAGCCTTTCCACACGGAGGCAAGCCTGGTTTTCATTCCAAACTGATCAGTGTGATCTGGTCTAGACCAATGTCTCTCAAACCTTTTCAAGTAAAGGACCCACAAATTGATATGTGTTTTGTCACAGACCCCAGATTCAAACTTTTCCAACGGTCTGCAAGCTCACAACGTGCCGTGATGTGACACGTTGTGAGCTTGTAAGTCTGCTATTTTGTGGAGAATGCCTGTGGTTAAGGATATTTGGCAATATCTCTCCTGGCCAAGCAGGCCGTTCTGTCTTAAATCAGAGGTTTTTTGATTGATTGAAAAGTTTACAGAGGTACAGTTGTATAATAACTTAATTGTGGTATGTATTCAATTCATCAAGACATTACAAAGACATACAATTAGGCTGCTACACAAAATCACTACTAGAAGCAGTAAAAGTATACTGGTCTCCAGTGTGGGAGATGTGGCTTTTACTGAACCCCATAAATGTTTAAGGATGCTTTGCTTTTCCCTGCACGAAACACTAGTACTTAGAGCAAACAAAAACACTTTAATTGTGTGCAAATATACAAGTTGTTTGTTGTTGCCTGACCGGTCAGTGATAGGTAGGTGTTAAGCAGTCTGATAATATGGTCCATTGAAATCGATATGCTCTTACTCAAGACTCAATACTTAATCAGTATTCATTATTGAAAAAGCTGTGAAAGTGCATTTTTTCGTTTTGCAAGTGGGTCACACACTGTTTTAGGCATAGACACTTTTATGTGGGGCATCTTAAATAAACAATGTTAAAAAGCACTTGCGCGGCAGAAAGTGGTGTTTATGTTGGTACTCATCAACTAGGAGCAGAACAAGGGCCTTTGTTGCCAGACAAGCAATTGGCGCTGTTATCATCTGATCGATTTGGCCTTGTTGCGCTTGCAAAGAACTTCAAAAGAGCTCTGCTTAAAAATAGCTCCACATTAGTTTGTGCGTGCGTGCGTGCGTGCGTGCGTGCGTGCGTGTGCGTGTGTGTGTAGTTCTATTGCTTTATTTGAGACTGGGACGACTGTCCTCACAAGTACAACTAGACATGGTGAGAACGATAATCTCCTGCTACCCACAGTGTTTAACGCCAGTCTACACACCAACGCAACTCATTGCAACTGCCATTTGGGATAATGGTTGCAAGGAGTTGCATATTGGTGTGGACTGGCCTATAGGGATTAGCATACATAAGGTTTAGGATTTAGAATTGGAGATATGCCGATTTATACTAAGTTGCTGTCGCACACTATAGCAGATCTACAATCTCATAACGCGTTGCAGCTTGTAGATCTAAAACTACAGAGAGTGCTTTAGCGCTAAGCAGCAGTGCAAGACTCAGAACTTTGTTTCCTCTGGTGATCCAGCCTAGCGAGGACATGCACGGACTGGTTGTTGGAGGGTTTCCACAACTTGGGATGCCCAAAGACGAGGTGCTGAGTGACGTGTACTGTATCATGAGGACATTTCCATGAGTTTGTGAATGTAACCTTAACTACAATTAAAATATCTGTGTCCCTATATACTTAAAGGAGTAGTTCACCCCCAAAATGACTTTTTTTTTTCTATTGATTACTCATGCCATGGAGAGTAGATTTCAATAATATTTTTAGTTTTTTGTCACATTCCTAAGACATAAATGTGATAACAATAAATTTACCCCCATTTATTTCGGATGGTGACCCGTTTCGAAACGGGTCACCATCCGGAATCAATGGGGGTAAATTTACTCAAATCAAATTTTTGTCTTAGGAATGTGACAAAAACCAAAAAATATTATTGAACTCTACTCTTCATGGCATGAGTAATCAATAGAAAAAAAGTCATTTTGGGGGTGAACTACTCCTTTAAGTATATAGGGACACAGATATTTTAATTGTAGTTAAGGTTACATTCACAAACTCATGGAAATGTCCTCATGATACAGTACACGTCACTCAGCACCTCGTCACCTCGTCTACAAGCACCGCGAGCTTGTAGATCTGCTATTTTTTAAAAATCGTGAAAATGTCAGTGATGCTCAAACTTTTTCATGTGAAGGACCCCCCCCCATCTCAAAATATTTAGTTCCAGGGAACCCCCAGAAGCAAAATTTGAGTTACAAATGTTCACTCAAAAAATACATATATTCAACAGGCAACAGGCTTACTTATGCTCAACTATCAATACAGTGCCAAACAAAAGTGTCCATAACAGTCAATGCCAGTCAGTGCTACAATTATCTCACCGCCATGTCAAACACAAGCAAATGGGTACTGAAGCCCAAAAAGTTTGAGAACTATTTCTTTAATGTACTGTAGTGTTTAGCTGTATGTAATATGACATTGCGTGTTTGTTTACATGGCCAACACAACTCACTTCAAAGGCTTGGCACTTGCAACTCACAAAACCCTTTTGAGGTCAAAACTGTGTGCAGATTCTTGACAACTTAAACAACAAAGGAAACATCAATAAAAGTCTTTAATATGCGGCAGCATACAATGACGGACCGTCATTGTATGCTGCAGCATACAGTATTAAAGGCTTTCAGTGGTGGAAAAGGTACTTTTTTACTTGAGTAAAAGTATCGGTATTGCAATGCAGAAATACTATGTTACAAGTAAAAGTCCGGAATTCAAATTTTCATTTGGGGGTGAACTACTCCTTTAACCTGTGTGTGGACATAAATACATTGTTAAACTGTGCGTACAGAGAGAGAGAGAGAGAGAGAGACAGAGACAGAGAAGAAGAGAGTAGGCTATATAGTAGCAGAGAGTAAACACGAGTACCCAATTTGTCTCTCTTGGCTGGTCACTAATTGTAATTACACCGGTGTCCAACACTTTTTCACCACCACTCTGAGTGAGGCGAGGGGAGAAGAATCACCTGTCAGCATGTCCACGTCTGAACCCAGGACACAGTAATTACCCATCAGTAGCACCCAGTGGTGTAAAGTAACTAAGTACATGTACTCAAGTACTGCACTTTAAGTACACTTTTGAGGTGTTTTTACTTTAGATGCCATTGTGAACAATAGCCAAGTAAGATTATGTACTCATTGACCAATCATACGGTCCAATGCAGCTCAACAGTCAGTGTGAGGGTTGGTCATCAAGGCTTGAAGGCCATTGTCTGTGAATCAACCACATGCTCTGGTAGACTGCATGTTCCACACCCGGGCGGCAGTGTGGAGAAAGGTTCTGTCCAGTGTGCATGTGTTGGAGCCTGGGGGGATGAGAGCATGTTCTGGTGTGGCCGTGCACGGGCGGGTGGCATATCCTGGAGGTCCATGGGGCAGCAGGGGTGTGCATTTTGTACAGGACTTTAGCAGCGGTTTTATCCATTATAAACAGACATGAAATTTAACAAATCATCATCAATCGTGGTGGAGGGGGGTTATATATATTTTTTTAAGATAAAGACATGACAGAGCTACAAACTCACAGCGTTTTAATATAATACTGCTGTACAAAATGAAAAGTAGTTAAACAGACTAATCAAGGGGCACGATGGCGCAGTCGGTAGCGCTGTCGGCAGCCTGTCGCCTCGCAAGGTTCTGGGTTCGATTCCTGCTGGGGCCGTGTTCTCGGTGGGGTTGCCAAAAGGGCCTTTCTGTGTGGAGTTTGCATGTTCTCCCCATGTCTCCAAGGGTAGGTACTGTACCCTCACAAAAAAATGCAGTTATCCTGGTCTCTATACTGCCTCCCGTCTGATTGAAGTTAGCCACACCCACAGTGTTGGGTGTATGGTAAAGGGGGAGGGGATGATTATATGATGTCATTAACTCAGTGTTTTTCAGTTGGGCTTTTTGACTGGAAGTAACCAAAAATACACATGGAAGGCAAATGTGCACATTATAACCACACATGGTATGGGTGTCTATTAGAGTAATGTTAACTCCATAGACACATATAAAACAGAAAAAGTACAAAACCTTTCTCTTTAAGAAAATAATTCATAGTTGAAGCCCTAGTTTTAAGGAGCGTTCCAGAAGGGTTCTGGGACATAGAGTTGCAATCTACATTCAGCTGGAAAGACAAAGATGCTCTTTGTCATGCTGTGATCAGTGTGCCATGCTCACGGTCCACAGAGAAAGAGGTGTGAAATCCAACCGTGACAACCTGCAAAATGACAATGGCAGCTCCAACTGCAAATGGAGCCCTCTGTGTCGCTGTAATGCACAATGGCCTCCGGGCTGGCATGCTGTGTTGAATGCGTGCTGTCTGTCTGGGAGGAACATCGCACACGCATCCATAATGCAACGAGCGCTGATCCCTTGCACACTCCACTGAGCGGCAGATGTGCAGAACGCGTGGCACGGAAATGTGTTTTACACCCACGAGGACTTCTCCTTAAACGTGTGCGTTTTGTATACCGGTAATTACTTTTGCGCCTCCCCAGTAGACTTCGGGATATCGTAGACATGAATGCACTCGCCGTCGTTTGTGCCTGGATGGGAACATCTGATGTGGCCAAACTTAGAAACGCATTAAACTCTTATACTGTATGTGGGCTTTGTTGACAGGGTTACCCAGGGCTCTATACTAGCTCCCCTCCCCAACACCAACACTGTCTTTTTGTGCAGAATGTTTGCCTTTTTTCGAGGGAATGTTTGCCTATTATGTCATAACAGAATAGGGAGGCTAGGGTTCATGTGGTTAAAAGGCCAACTTAGAAATTCATTGACATCAGACAGAGATGGAGTCATTGGAACAGGATGTCTGTCCATTTGGGGTTGGCATCTTGCTTTTACATTACATAGGCCAGTGGTTCTCAACCTTTTGAATTTCAAGGACCCCCAGTTAAATATGCATTAGGCCACAGAGCGTTTTTAAATCCCTAGGTACCCAATATAGGCCTACTTTGTAAAATCCTCAAGTGTTTATTTAACCTCTCCCTTTGGTTCCCTCTGCAAGATAAATATTTGTTTGTGAGCGGCATGATTACATACAAAGTTAATGCAAAGACACGCGCCGTTGCATCGAACGGGCCGACGCGAACGAAGCATTTCGTCAGCTCTGCATAGCTGCTCCAGTTAGAAAATCCCAAGTGAGGCGACGATCGCCTCAGGTTTACCCACGCTAGCCGGCACGACCAAAGTGGAGCGATTCAAGCGACTACAACGATGTATCATCTTGCGGTGGGGAACACACCTTTAGTGTTCTGCCAATTATTTGGGGGCCCACATGCATTATCCTCACTACCCGCCAGTGGGCGCCAGCCCACAGGTTGGAAACCAGTGCTGTAAGGGATCACTAAATGCCCCTGAGAGTAGAGAAGGACCGACAACCCCTCTAATCCATTGTGACAGACCAAATGCACAAGCTCATCATCACATTGGCATGGGACCCCTGTTTGTTTGCTCAGCATGCAGGGAGGCATGGGAGGCTGGCTGGTGGAACAACTCATTTGTTGTGTTTTATGGTTGGCTCACTTGTGCTGCCCAGGTGAGAACTGACTGACTGACTGACTGACTGACTGACTGGCTGGCCATGACTGTTGTGAATCCTCAAGACAGGCACTTTGCATTATAGGAAGCGCTTGGCTCTACATGCAGGGAAACTGCCGCGAAGATCCATTGTTTGCGGGGGCTCCAGCCAAGGGTGTTTAAACGAGTTTGGCGGGCGCTCAGAGCACTCAGGCAGCTCATTGCTATTTGTATTGGCCACTTGCCTTTCCCCAAATGAAGGCTGGGCAAAGGGAATATTATCCGCATGCACGCACGCACGCACGCACGCACGCACGCACACACACACAGCAATAACAAGGGAGTGAAACAGATGCATATACAAACCAATACCTGGACAGAGCCAGAGTACTTATAGTGGACAGGGCACTCCAATGGTGCAGCGGTAAAGCACCTGCCCAAAACCATAGATGAATTGAATTCCAAGGACCCCGATGGAAACAAGACCAGTGATGTCAAACTAATTTTGGGTTGGGCCACATTGGTCCAAAGGTGACTTGATGTGGGCCGCCAACAGTTGCGGGCACACATGCACGCTCACACACATTCATATATAAGTGCCATTCCACTGAGCACTATACCTATTAAGATAACTATAACTATCGTTCACCATTGTAGCCTATATATTTTTTATAGTTTGTGTGAACATCCACTTGACTTGAATGATTTTCAAAACTATATTTTTAAAGTTATACTTTGTGAGTGTGAATTGCCCTGTATACAGCCTTGTTTTTCATTCTGTTGTCTCTACTATAACTACATTAGTATAGCACTTTAATTGCTACTTTAATTATTGACATTAACAAACAATGCAATTTGTAGAAGTTTAAAATATGTTTGCCTATCATTAAAACATCCATTCATTAGCGTGCAATAATGGCTTTATATTATGAATAGTAATAATGGTCTAAAATGTAGATCACGTGTTTGACTGTACTTGTGCTGTTACATTCTGTCTAAAGATATATTCAATCAATCAAAAACCACAGCGACATCTGGGAATCCACCGTTCGAATCCACCGCGTGGCTTTGTGGACCATATTCTATATGAACACAATTGGCTCCTGTTCGGGGGTGATGTCAGCAGGGAGTGTTGGGCGGGAGGAGTAGGAAGGAAGGCTATATGTCCTCCCGGTGGGGGCTCCTCACTGGTAGGCAGAGGCGTCACAAGGGTTAGGAAAGTGGGACTGAGTTACCAGGGCCCAAGGTGGAGGGGCCCTAATAACTTTATCTATTGAAAAATAGCAGATCTACAAGCTCACAGCGCGGCACCGAGTGCCGCGCTGCGAGCTTGTAGATCTGCTATTTTTGAAAAGTTGTGAAAATGTGTGAAAATCTTTGAATATATGTATTTTTAAGCGAACATTTCTAACTCAAATTTTGCTTCTGGGGGTCCCTGGAACTAAATATTTTGAGATCGGGGTTCGTGGCCAAATACATATCATATTGGGGGTCCTTGACATAAGGTTTCTTGCACACATTTTCAAGATTTTTCAAAAATAGCAGATCTACAAGCTCGCCGCGCTGTGAGCTTGTATATCTGCTATTTTTCAATAGTTAACATTCATGGGGGGCCCGCAGTGAATCCTTGTACCCAGGGCCCAGAATTTGGTGTGACGCCTCTGCTGGCAGGTGAAACAGAAGGATACAACAGCAGCGACAACACATAGAAATGTGTCTGGGGAGGAACCAATTGGCATAACGACTAAATTGAGCTGTAAAACGGTAAAAAAGCAACAAAAGAAAGTGCATAGGTGACCCAGGGGCGTCACACCAAAAAAATTTTTGAGTCTCAGTCCCACTCAGTCCCACTTTCCTACCCCTTGTGACGCCCCTGAGGTGACCCCATGATGTCACCTATAAAAGGCAGAGCTTGTAGTTCAAAGCCCTGTTTGGTGACACTTGCATTCCAGCATCTCTGTGGAAACCCAGCGTTGTACTGTGCAACTAGAGGATAGCAATGAGGCAATGCTATGAAATAACTGAAATGTTGCTAATTTTAGAATTTTGTGGGGAGCTGGGGAAGAGATAGTACGGTAATCTAGAGCTTCCATGTGTTAATAGCAAACAATTTTGCTATTAAAACATTAACATTAATGATCAACACAGTAACAGTACAATGGTTACCCAAACTACACAGAATTAAAATATTTCTCACCAGTAAATTATGTGTGATTAGCATGTGGAAATTGGAATTTCACAATAGGGAATTAATTAGCTGTGTGTGTGTGTGTGTGTGTGTGTGTGTGTGTGTGTGTGTGTGTGTGTGCGTGTGCGTGCGTGCGTGTTTATGTGTGTGTGTGCGCGCGTGTGTGTGTATGTGTTTTTATTTCTTTTAATTTCCATCTCACTTTGTCCATCGATCCGTCCAACAATATCACTTGTTTAGATTGACCCAATAGTTTTGTACCTACAGCTATTATTATTATTATTCAAAATTATAATCTCTGCGAAATCCCCCATCAAAGTACTCTTTGTAGCTTTACTGTTAATAAAACTAACTACTTCACTGTATGGCAGAGTAGTGTTGGTTGGTCTCATGAAGTATGACTAGTACATCTGTAGTGGTTGGAGGCACCCTGTAATATGCCTTCCGGTGTGTTCCAAGATTTCTAGCGGAAGTGCTGCGTTTAACGGACGTTACGTCATGCGATGCGGGTCTGTTTACATTCCCCAGCGAAAAAACTAAAATAGATTGTAGCTCTTAATATGTGTAACATTGCTTGAATCAATGTTTTTGTTTGCATATTGTTTATTGTGAGCGCAACCGACGGAGCAGGAGACGTAGACCAGATTTTTTCGTGCAGTTTGCAGGAACACCGCACTGTGAAAAAATACAGCTTCCGGGAAAATTCAGCCCCACCTCCCAGAACGTTTTCTGCCTTCTATTGTCACCAGGCTTTTCTCTTCGCAGATGAGTAAGCCTGGCTACGCGAGGCTAGGTTGGAGGTGGTCTCCCTGCTCTTACATTGAGACCTTTATTTAATGTATTTATTTTACCGCTTTCCTTCCCACCCCAATGTAGTTCTTATGCAAATGGTTCCTCCCCACACATGCAAGTGTGTTGTCACCGCTATTGTATCCTACTGACTCACCAGTGAGGAGCCCCCACCGGGAGGATGTAGTAGAACCTTCGTCCAACTCCTCCTGCTCCATCAAGATTATTATAACCATGTAAATATTGAAACATTTGGGGTTACTTAAGTTCGTTGCACACTGCATTTTTTTAGACGAATATAGGAGCGAATTTCGGAGCACGTAAATACAGTAAAGGAAGCAACCTCACGTTATGTCAATCACGTTTGCACACTGCCGCCCGTTTCATATTCATTTTCGGACCACTGGGTCACTTGCTCTAGCTCTCTATCTCTCTCTCTCTCTCCTTGCCCTGAAAAACGCATTTCGCAACGAAAAACGCAGCATTGTGCAACCAGCTCTACTCTACCAGCAGCACTGTACAACAATTCAATACAACAACTTTACCTGTTGTTTTAGAACAAGCATTTTAATCAAAGTTCTCACTAATCCCTATCCAGATCCTCTCATCATCTCCAGGTTTAATTACATTTGAATACCTGGATTTGAAAGCGATAAAAGGCTTTGTCTGGAGGACCTTAAAGCCTGGTTTAAACTTAGTTGGGCGTTGATGTTAAGCAACCATGAAACCAAAACCAAAGTTTTGTGAGCTTGTAGATCTTGTTAGCTTAGATGTGCACCAAATATAATCAGACAGTCTTAAGCCTCAGATATATTGCTCCAAAGCCCTGATCTCTAACTACTGTTTATACAGATTCCCACATAATTTCCAGCAGAATTTAACATATTTATTTGAATTTTGCAAGCTCTCTCTCTCTCTCTCTCTCTCTCTCTCTCTCTCTCTCTCTCTCTCTCTCTCTCTCTCTCTCTCTCTCTCTCTCATGTAGTGGAGTAACAATATATCGTTTTCCTCTGAGATGTAGTGGAGTAGAGGTAAAAGTATTGAAAATGATAAATAATGAAGAAAGTTATTCGTGTTCCCAGCAGGGGATGGTAATTGCCATCCCACCCCCTAGCGTTCACACCTAACTTAAAATTCACTTAAGTTTCTCTCTTGCTTCTGTATTTTTTCTTTACCTTGTACTTTTTGGGAGCTGACTCAGGTAGCCATGCTCAAGCATTCCAAAGTACTGCATGCAAATGGCAAATCAGTGTCTGGAATATTGAATCCGACGCATGTTTTCACCACCAAGCGTATTTCTTTTTTACAGATTAATCTTACTCACTTAAACCCTAGTCCTCTTGAAAGACTAGGGACAGGCCTGAGTCAATATACAGAATCTCTTTGCCAGAAATAGCAGCTCTACAAGCTCACAGCTTGACGCGTTGTGAGCCTGTAGATTGTTATTACAGGCGATTGTTGCCCCCAGAATGGTTCAAGATCAGTGCTACTGCCTAATGAACGTTGATAAGTGCACCTACAATTCATTCATACATATTATGACACATACCGTATAGATTTAACCTTGTTCTTGTTGATATGATTGGAGAAATTCCAGAGGTGTCAGTTTTTAGTTTTTCAGTTTTTTGTTGTGTTTTTCATTGTGCAGATATTTTCTCAAATTAAGTGCAAATGGCAGCACCTGGCACAAGCTTTTGATGGAGGCTTGCTTTGTGCGCTCACTCTCTTGTACTTCTCGTATCCTATGAGCTGATATGATCTGTGTGTGTGTGTGTGTGTGTGTGTGTGTGTGTGTGTGTTATATGCTTGTATTAATATACAAGTGTGTAATTGTGCACATGTAACTGTCAGTCACAAGTACGTTCTACCGTAACCCATGTTGTTCAGTGCTGCATACAGTCTGTGCTCGTTCCACATGAGATGTTCAGCATGTAAGTAAGTAACCTGAGGGTGTCTGTCTGATATTGCCTCGATCCAGGCATGGAATTTCTATTTGTATGTAAAATCACACGGTGTCAATGTCATACTGGGAATACAGAATGAGTTTGTGTTTTATAAGCACTGTTACGACCACATGTTGTCTTGTCTTCAACCATATGGAATGTATTAACCCACTCCTACTACTGTATGCCAGTGGTTCTCAAAGTGGGGTCCGGGGTCCCCCCAGAAGCTCTTGAGGAGGTTCCAGGGGGTATATTTTTTGGTTAAAACGAAAGGGTTTTTGTAAAAGATATCATTGCTATAGAGCGTTTGTTCAGTAACAGGAGTCTCCCTGTCTCTCCAGCTTTTTAATGAACAAAAACTACCTTTTCACGTAGGTACAGGTTCACAAGGCATTGCATGGATTCGTGACACGTCGTGAGCTTGTACATTGGCTATTTTGGATACGTTTTGACTAATCTTTTAAGGGAGTCTCTGGCACAAAAACTGTTTCAGCCGGGGAAGGCCTGCGGTCCATTGCATATCAATTCGGGGTGTCCTTGACATGAAAATGTTTGGGAACCTCTGTCCTTTTGCCATCCTCTAGTTTGTTCTGAATTAATGGAGCACCCGCGGTGAAGTGGCGAGGTGGTTTGATTGGGCTGAATATATTATCAGTGTGGGTGTTCTGCAGATGGATTCAGTCAATTCAAGACTGATAGAAATGATTGCTTTTCATTACCTTTAAAACCTGTGCACTGTGCTCAGTGTGACACTGTACTGGTCAAGTGGAAGAAAATGAGCCTCGGAACGTAATTTCTCTCAAGAGTAAACCGATGACCTTGCACAGGAGGACATGCAGAGTGATCAAAACAACAGGTCTAACAGCACCTCAAACACACCACCAAGAGCAGACGATGTAATATTATTATGGGAGGAAATAACAAATGCATGTGTATGTCTAACAGTGGTCTTATGAGAATCATTTTTCAGTAAGAATTCATAAACACATAGTTGCCAAATAACCTATGTTTACCTTCTCCGTCTGCTCAGGGTCCACTAGATGCATGCGCAGACATAATGGCGGCTGTGTGACCTGTCCATAAGAAATGTCTAGATAGATAGATAGATTGATACCTTTATTATCCCAAGGGGGGAAATCAGTCGCCCGGAGGCAGCACAGCAGTATACGGATATTTACAAAGTTACAGAGAAGTATGAAAAGAATAAAAATCACATCAAAATGTGTGTGTGTGTGTGTGTGTGTGTGTGTGTGTGTGTGTGTGTGTGTGTGTGTGTGTGTGTGTGTGTGTGTGTGTGTGTGTGTGTGTGTGTGTGTGTGTGTGTGTGTGTGTGTGTGTGTGCAACAGCGCCCCTCCCTTAACATGTGTGGTCAGAAAAGGTTACTGCAGGCTACGGACACAGACAGACAGACAGACAGACAGACAGACAGACAGACAGACAAGTCAAGGACCCAGTCCCTGATAATGGGAGAGGACCTGTGATGTTCTGCCGTACTTTTTATTTATGTTTTATCTATTAGTTTGGTCATTAAGGTCCACAGAAAGAGAGGCCTGCTCTGCCGGAAACATCGCGAAAAAAAGTTATGGCCATTTGTATATTCACTGTCCCATCGACTTCACTATACAGGAAAAGAATACAAAAAATAAATGTGCTTTATGTAGCATGTGAGGGGTCAAACTAGGGGTTCTTCATGTTCTGAATCCATTGCAAGCATTTGTTTTGCATGAAAAACATTCCTTGGGCAAAATTTTGGCCCCCCAAATTTTTAAAAAGTGATGAGTCATCAAAAAATCTTCACTTTTCACAGTTTTTGGGGGCCGATATGTTGCCCTAGGAATGTTTTCCATGCAAAGAAAATGCTTGCAATGGATTCAGAATCATGAAGAACCCCTAGTTTGACCCCTCACATGCTACTTAAAGCACATTTATTTTCTTTTTTAAATATTTTTCTTTTCCTGTATAGTGAAGTCGATGGGACAGTGAATATACAAATGGCCATAACTTTTTTTCGCGATGTTTCCGGCAGAGCAGGCCTGTCATTCTGTGGACCTTAATGACCAAACTAATAGATAAAACAGAAATAAAAAGTACGGCAAGACATCACAGGTATCACCCCTATTCCTTGAGCTTTTGGGCTTGTGGGTCCTTGACTAAGACAGACAGACAGACAGACAGACCCACACACACGGCCACGTATAGGAGCGTTGTGACCACCGCTCAAAAAAGAACAAAGTACAGTAAAGAGCAAGGTACATCAAAGAAAGGGAATATATACATAGAGTGTCAAAAACAGTCATTGCTCATAAGTGAAACAGCCAACTTAAACAAAAAAGCAAAATAGCAACAGGCCTACTTATGCACAACTATCAATACAGTGCCAAACAGGGGCGTCACAAGGGGTAGGAAAGTGGGACTGAGTTACTAGGGCCCAAGTTGGAGGGGCCCTAGTAACTTTAGCTATTGAAAGCAGATATACAAGCTCACAGCGCGGCACCAAATGCCGCGCTGCGAGCTTGTAGATCTGCTATTTTTGAAAAGTCGTGAAAATGTGTGCAAATCTTTGAATATATGTATTTTTAAGCAAATATTTGTAACTCAAATTTTGCTTCTGGGGGGTCCCTGGAACTAAATATTTTGAGATGGGGGTCCTTGGCTAAATACATATAATTTTGGGGTTCTTCACATGAAAAGGTTTGAGCACCACTGACATGGAAACATAGGTTTCTACCACTTTTTCGAGTCACGTGTTCAAATACTGGATTCTGATTGGCTAAATTCCGGAGGTTATGACAGAACAACTGCCGCAAAGTTGTGTGAGGACTTGTCCGAGATCAATGCGCCTCAGTGTACATCCGGGGACACCTTTCCCCCAACCAACAAATGACCGTGGCAACGGTCCTATGTTTACTAACGTGCATGCTATAGTCGCCGATTTATTTGGATCCAATGCAATCCGCCAACTTTAAAGCCCCTTTTCTCTGAACCTATGCCTTTCTGGAAGCGAACAGCCTCTATTTACGGCCGGAACGGTACTTCTAACTGACGTTAGCTTAGCTGTAAGCTAGACGCATGGATTAGTATGGAGTTGGCGCCATCTGTTGGTGAGTAGAAGATGTTGTTGGTGGAACTATCTGCTGTCTCGCGGAAGTTTTATAGGCAATAATGATTGTAACTTAAGATCCTTGCAAGTTACAACTATGTGTTTTCTTTCATGTATAAGGGAAAAAGTGGTAGAAAAGCTATTTACCACTCGGGGTCGGACATTATGCTCTGATAATGTCCTGTGTGAGGGTGTTATCGGACTCGGCTTCGCCTCGTCCGATAACACCCTCACACAGGACATTATCAGAGCATAATGTCCTCTCACTCGGGGTAAATTGCTTACTTCTTGCACACATTTTCACAATTTTTCAAAAATAGCAGATCTACAAGCTCGCAGCGCGGCACTCGGTGCCGCGCTGTGAGCTTGTATATCTGCTATTTTTCAATAGTTAACATTCATGGGGGGCCCACAGTGAATCCTTGTACCCAGGGCCCAGAATTTGGTGTGACGCCCATGGTGCCAAACAAAAGTGTCCATAACAGTCAATGCCAGTCAGTGCTACAATTTATCTCACCGCCATGTCAAACACAAGCAAATGGGTACTGAAGCCCAAAAAGTTTGAGAACTATTTTTTTACTGTACTGTAGTGTTTAGCTGTATGTAATATGACATTGCGTGTTTGTTTACATGGCCAACACAACTCACTTCAAAGGCTTGGCACTTGCAACTCACAAAACCCTTTTGAGGTCAAAACTGTGTGCAGATTCTTGACAACTTAAACAACAAAGGAAACATCAATAAAAGTCTTTAATATGCGGCAGCATACAATGACGGACTGTCATTGTATGCTGCAGCATACAGTATTAAAGGCTTTCAGTGGTGGAAAGGGTACTTTTTTACTTGAGTAAAAGTATCAGTATTGCAATGCAGAGATACTATGTTACAAGTAAAAGTCCGGAATTCAAATTGCTTCAGTAAAAGTTGAAAAGTATTATTGGTATCAAAATGTATTTAAAGTACCATATCACATGCTTAACAGCTTGCAGCCTAGCAGCTTGTCTATATTAACTAACAATAGTCCAAGCCTTCAACCATACCTTTTCTGATAAACATGGGGAAGCAGTAAAATATGCAAATGGATTATTATGTAATATGAAAAAATATGAGTATGAGAAAGCCTTGGAATACTTAGCTTCCCGCTGAAATTGAGAAATATGTAGCTGCGAGCCAGTCCAATAGATTGATTATGCTAATGATGTCTTGTACACATAGGCCTAGATGAGCTCAAAGCGTTTACAAAAACAACACATCAAAGCATTACCTTGCAGATTCTAACTTGAACAACTTTTAAGAGTAACTTTTTTTTGCAGATAAACAGAAAATGTTCACAGAGAAAGGTGAAGGGTAGAGTCGACTCAGACTCTTCTCCCTCCTGGCCCACTGACTGTGGGATGACAGACTCCACTTTAGCCCAGGGGTCTTCAACAGGGGCTCCGGGACCCCTAGGGGGTCCTCAGAGTTACTACAGGGGGTCCTCCAAATCTTCAAATCCCTTTTATTATTAACAACTTGAACCCTAGTGTCCATATTCTGAGAACTGTAGCCAAACATAGCAGATCTACAAGCTCACAACGCCTTGTGAGCTTGTAGATCGGCTATTTTTGGCAAAGAGGTTTGTTGTAGAGGGGAAAAAGAGCAGAGTAAAAGAGAGTAAAAGGTCAAATTTATTAGGTAATGACGGCTCAAGTGGTTAAATATCTGAAAACACAAATTGACATGAATCCAAAATACACTGATGATCGTGCTGACAAACAATGAAACTATATGGAATCTATGAAAAGGTTGTGGGGGTCCCTGCTTCATCTCTCTCTCTCAACTAAGGGGTCCATAGCTCTTACCGTAGCACTTGCACCCGTGATGACCATGCAGGCTTATGCAAAAACTAAAATGTAATTTAGATCGCATTTTTATATAGACTGAATGCCAGGCCATTTTTGACTTATCCTATCGTACATTGAAGCTGTAGTGTGTATAGCTTTGAGGTACAGATTAGTGCTGTTTAGATTATTTTAATTTAGTTGATTCTATTTATTTGATTGAATAGGTTCTTGGTCTGCGACACCTATGTTTTTAGATTCTATGCATTTGATGTATTACATTGTGCTGTCCTTGCCTATTGTAAATCGCTCTGGATTAAGAGCGTCTGCTAAATATGCCTATTAAAGGTTGAAGTACAGAAGTGTCCTTTCTGGAAGCTCAAAGTAGTTGTATCTTCTAATATGAGGGAAGAATTAAAGCATGCAGTAGAGCAGTGGTTCCCAGAATTCTTAGCTATAGAGACCACAAAGAGAATTTTGATCTCTCTCTTTGACCCAAATTAGTGAAAATGGCGAGCTTCTTGGCTATTTTCCCTACTTTTCTTTTGGTAATTATTTTATTCATGAGATCTCTTTGATTCCTTTTATTTATTTATTCATTAAATTATTTTGAAAAAAAAAATAAAGAATTTGAATTTTGATTTCAGTTGTCTTCATTTATTTTTGGGTAGGGATATTTTGGGTAGGGATCTTTTGACATGATAATTAATGTAGGATACAAAAGAAGAAGGGATATTTACTTGCGGCCGATAAAAATGCAACCCACATAATGGGTCCCGACCCAAATGTGTGCAAATCTTTGAATATATGTATTTTTTAAGCGAACATTTGTAACTCGAATTTCGATTCTGGGGGGTCCCTGGAACTAAATATTTTGAAATGGGGGTCCGTGGCCAAATACACATCATTTTGGGAGTCCTTCACACGAAAAGGTTTGAGCACCACTGACAAAGAAACATAGGTTTTTCGAAAAACCTTAGAAGGATTTGAAATAATGGCAGATCTACAAGCTCGCAGCCGCGATGTGAGCTTGTATAACTGCATTTTTTTCAACAGTTAAGGTGGTTGCACACTGCTGCGTTTTTCGTTGCGAAAAGCGTTTTTCAGGGCAAGGAGAGCGAGAGAGATAGAGAGAGCAAGGGACCGAGTGGTGCGCGAAACGGGCGGCAGTGTGCAAACGTGATTGACATAACGTGAGGTTGATTTTTTTATTCACGCGCTCCGAAATTCACTCCGATATTCGGCCCGAAAAACGCAGCAGTGTGCAACCAGCTTTAAAGCAAGAAAATATGAGTGAATCCTTGTACCCAGGGCCCAGAATTTGGTGTGACACCCCTGGATACGCCTCACAGAGTAGATCGTAGAGAGCAGGTTTCTCCAGGGAATTGGGTTGCATCTGGGTCAAGTTAACCGTCCCAGGCCACTGAATCACACAAGGTCCCCACAACACAACAAAATAAAGAATGACTGAACGCACCGACACAATCCCACGAGACTGTCCTCCCAAATCTCACGCTACGGTAGCCAGGCGAAAGCACTGTTGTCCCAGGTGACGGCGTCTTGTTTTTTAAGGGACCAACTACATGTTTGACCTTATTTGACAACGTCAACCTCGCAATCGTGGTTGGTTCAGCCAACCAGGATTGTATAAGCAGGTGACAGGAGGCACTGTAGCAGGGGGGAACGCAAGGCGATGTCACGTCGGATTACACCACATATGAGTTTTCTTATCATCGCCTGTCAGACCCAGTCGCTGACAAAAGAGAAAACTGGATGTGATTTGACGAGGAGTGAGCAAAACATGTTTACCCAGAAGGGAAAGGCTAAAGAAACGGGCATAAATATAATAAGAGTAAGACTCTATGAAATATGTTGTTTAACTTTAACCGCATGAACCTAGTGTCCCTATTCTAGGAATGTCATAGGCGAACATTCTGTAAAAAAAAAATTATAATAAATGTCAAAGATTGTTTTCGGTGCATGAAGAGATTTGCTGTAGCTAGAGGGAGAAAAAGATGTAGGCCAGGTTCAGACCCCTGGGGGACCCCCTGGGTAATGAAGCATAATAGGGTTTAAGTGGTTAAGATAGAAGTGCCATATTGTGTCAAGCTTGGTGCTGCAGAGAAGATGTAGTTTTCGCAAGACGCACGGGGCTGTTTGCAACGTCAGAACTTGTACAGTAAAATGTCAACCGATGATGTATTATCCCGTGTAAATTGTCAATTATTATGTTGTCTTCAAGTCAATTTAGTTGTGCGTGTTTAATCTTTCTTCCTTGTATGAAGTGTTGATATGTATACGGCGCTATACTCCCATGTGACCCGTCTCCATTTGCCCGCCTTTTTCGCAGCAGCGAGAGCCAGCTCGCCGCATGGCGGTTTTAAGTAAAGGTCTGTGTCGGGGTTAATCAGCATTGTCAGGCCGCCATCTATCAGGCGCCCACTGACCGACTGGCCGTGACAACTCCATTAGCTACGTCTGTCGCCTATGCCGGTGGAAGACCCCCTCCGACATTTAACTCTGCATGGGGTCATTCCAGGACTGTGAGGGAAACGGAGAGTTATGAATCAACCGCTGTAAAGGTGACATGCCATCTGGCTGTCGGGTTACTGCGCTTTATATGAGAACTCACAGCCGTGCAATGAGGAAGCAAAAAAAGGAAAAGAAAAGAGGAAAGAAGGGGAAGTACACTGCAATTCCACTCAAAAATACTTTTTACCCCCTTTTTTCTCCACAATTTAGACATTCATTATGCCAATCATTATTCCCCACACAAATTTCTGTGTTTTTACTGCTGTCATATCCTACTGACTCCTCTGCCAGTCAGGAGAGTCCACCGGGAGGACAAAGAAGAGCCTCCATCGTCATACTCCTCCCGGCCAACACTCCCTGCTTACTGGTGCTGCCTATAGCAGATCTACAAGCTTTCAGCTTTCACTGAGTGCCGCGCTGTGAGCTTGTATATCTGCTATTTGTCAATAGCTAAAGTATAAAATAATTAAGGCTCCTCCACCTTGGGCCCTAGTAACTCAGTCCCACTTGACTTTTCCCCCCCTTGTGACGCCCCTGGCTGTGCATGGAGCCTATTGTGTTTCGTATAGACGCTTGACAAAGCCGGTTGCACCACGGTGGATCTGAACCCCACAGCCTCCGTGGTGGTGGGCAGCTGCTTTACCACTGTGCCCTTTTAAAGGCAAATTTCTAACAGAGATGATAAGCGGCACGTTGTCTTTCTGTTTGATCCGGTAGTCTGTGAACACGCTGGAAACAGAAGTGAAAGAATTATTAAAGCTGGAGTCGATTAAAATGCCGAATGAGTGTGATACGGCTGCTGGAAACACTAGGGGTCTGAGTCCCCACGAGGCTCAGTAAATACTTTATGAATCCCACTGCTTTCTACAGGCTACTGTACATACTGTACTGTATGATTGATGATCTGGAGGATATGCTTCTGCATTTCACCCCCTTTTATACCAAATTTTGTCATTATGCGAATTCATTACTCCCCCCCTCCCCCACATTTTCACGACTTTTCAAAAATAGCAGATCTACAAGCTCACGAGTGCCGCGCTGTGAGAGTAGGAGTACATGCAATGACCGATATCGATATCACACCAGCGGCGTAGCTCTTGAAACATGACAAATCGTTCAATTTTGCGATACAAGCACCAAACTTGGTAGATATGTTGATTGATATATTAGAAACAAATCTGGATATCGGGCCATCAAAAATTTTGATTTTTCAAAATGGCCGCTAGCGGTTTGTTAAACCTTCATAAATGACCCTCTAGGAGCAACAGTTTTAGTGATAGGAAGCTGAAATGTTGCATGCTTTGTGTGCATGTTCATGTCAATTGGTTAAAAGGGGGTGTGGCAATGGGAGTGGCCTATCATGAAAAGGTGCATAACTTTGATATAGATGCACAGATTTGCACAAAATGTTGTAGAAAGGTTGGTCACGACCCAAATAACAGCTGAGCAACTGTTCACACCATCTTCCAAAAAAGGGGTTTGTCATTAGGACCAGTGTAATGCAGTGTAGTACCAGTACAAAACCAGAAGCTCCAAACACCCAGAGGTCGTAGCGGCACGGGGCAGGGTGGAGCATGTGAGCCTACTGTGGAGAGACGTGGGATACTGAACGAGGCCAAACAGCTTCTCTTCAGTACCTATGATAACATCAAGGGGGAGGAACTGATGGAGAGGGTGCAGAGAGTCCAGGCAGCGCATGGTGAGAGGCAGTATGGAGAAGCCTGGACGAGGACGAGGACCAAGGAAGAGGACCAAGGAGGGACAGGTCGAGGGACACACCAGTGAGGAGAGGGTAGTGACCTGGTTCAACCACTTCCGAGGGCTGCTGGGCACAACATCAGATGGAGAGGAGGAAGATATACCATCATTCCTCCAGGACCTCAACATCAAGGATGATCCCTTCACGGTCACTGAGTTTGCCATGGTGAAAAACACTCTGAGAGTGGGTAAGAGTGCTGTGCCGGTCGGCATACCCCCAGAGGTCGTAAAGAACTGATGTCTTGACCCCATCATCCTAGTTCTGTAACTTTACCCTGCTAGGCAACTACCGAGGCATCAGCCTGGCCTGTATTGCAGCAAAGGTCTACAACCGGATGATACTAAACCGGATTCGGCATGCCATCGACCCTCACCCGAGGAAAACCAAAATGGCTTTCGAGAGGAGAGAACCACATTATCCCAGATCTTGGCCCTGAGGAGTTGAATTGAGGAGGTGAAGAAGAACAACCTGATGGCTGTATTGTGCTTTTGGTCCTCTTCCTTGGTCCTCGTCCTCGTCCAGGCTTCTCCATACTGCCTCTCACCATGCGCTGCCTGGACTCTCTGCACCCTCTTCATCAGTTCCTCCCCCTTGATATTATCATAGGTACTGAAGAGAAGCTGTTTGGCCTCGTTCAGTATCCCACACGTCTCTCCACAGTAGGCTCACATGCAAAGCCAAACCATGCTTCCTCCACCCTGCCCCGTGCCGCTACGACCTCTGGGTGTTTGGACCACAGGGAGCTTCTGGTTTTGTACTGGTACTACACTGGTATTACACTGGTCCTAATGACAAACCCCTTTTTTGGAAGATGGTGTGAACAGTTACTCAGCTGTTATTTGGGTCGTGACCAACCTTTCTACTACATTTTGTGCAAATCTGTGCATCTATATCAAAGTTATGCACCTTTTTATGATAGGCCACTCCCATTGCCACACCCCCTTTTAACCAATTGACATGAACATACACACACAGCATGCAACATTTCAGCTTCCTATCACTAAAACTGTCGCTCCTAGAGGGTCATTTATGAAGGTTTAACAAACCGCTAGCAGCCATTTTGAAAAATCAAATTTTTTGATGGCCCGATATCCAGATTTGTTTCTAATATATCAATCAACATATCTACCAAGTTTGGCGCTTGTATCGCAAAATTGAACGATTTTATAGCCACGCCGCCCTACTATCCCCCGAACACGGGCCAATTGTTTTTTGCATAGACGCCCGACAAAGCCGGATGCACCACGGTGAATTCTAACCCACAACCTCTGTGGTGGTGGATAGGGACTTTACCACTGTGACACCCGAACCAGGAATGAAACGTAGTGAAAGAGTGAAATACTGAGCAGATATATTTGAAACTGTTTGCCATAGACTTTCAGTAAGTAAGGATAAGTAAGTAAGGTGGGGTTTGGCGAAAGGGCCTTTCTGTGTGGAGTTTGCATGTTCTCCCCGTGTCTCCAAGGGTAGATACCCTCACAAAAACATGCAGTAACCCTGGTCTCTATAATGCCTCCCCCTGGCCAGCCGGGGCGCCTGATGGAGGGGAAAGGAACTGGTTGGAATAACGTGTTCCTTCCACGCGCTACGTCCAAACCGGGGAAATCCCCACTGACAGGTGAAAAGAAGCAACTTGGACTACTCATGCATAGAAGGAAGCATGAGGTCATTCCGTTGTCTAACCAGGCGCGGCAGAGGGAGAGCAGAGCCCAGGATTACATAGGCAATTGGCACTGGGTGAAAATGGGTTACAAAATTGTGGGATAAAAATTATAAGAGAAAAAAATAATAATAATAAGTAAGTACAGTTACTTATACAAGTATGGTTTTGATGATTTGATTGATAGTTGATTGATTGATACTCTTTTTTTCTTTTGTACTCTCACTGTAGTAGGCTAACTCTCACATGTACTGTACCCCCATTTGAGAAACATTAGGCCACCAAACTTTTTCATACCTTAATCTCTGGGACCCCAATATACACTGTACAATCCTCAGCGTTAATTTTACTCTGAGAGTGTACAATGGAACCAAATGGACCCTCCGGACCCCTGGGGGTCCACAGACTCCCACGTTGAGAGAACCACTGTCCTACACCATTCCCTAGACTCTACTACAGAATCTGTTACTGCAGATGGTTTTTTGGGGTTGTTGTTTTTTTTGTTTTTCTCGATAGCCTGAAAGAGAACATATTAAATGATCTTTTCAACCGACAAACCAATTCCATTTGACACATAATAACACACACACACACAAAAATGTCAAATGAAAATGGTCATTGTAGCTCTTGCAATCCAACCAGAAAAAGAAAAAAAACATCCCACCCACACAGTGGACCACATTCTCCCCCACGGGGCGAGCTCATAGTGTCACACAGCTAGCTGGAAAGCGCCGTGCTCGCCTCCAATCGAATCATGACCTTAAGATTCCAATCTGTAGTGAATGGTTGAGGTCCTCGCTCCGTTCAACCGCCCCGCTAGTCGACAACAACGACGCCATCGATCCTTTGCTTATTTTTCTCACTCTGGCTTTTGTGTTTCTCTCCTCCTCGCAACGTGCCTCCACTTTCTCTCTCTTTCTCTCTCGCTCCCTCCCTGCACCCTGTCGCCGACCCCCCCCTCGGGGCAAGCGGAGGCAGGCTGTGGGTGTCCTCCACACACACACACACACACACACACACACACACACACACACGAACACACACACACACACACACACACACACACACACACACACACACACACACACACACACACACACACACACACACACAAGCAGAATAACATTAAGCACATGATTTATAGCGTTCGCTCCTCGCTTTGCTGTAAAAAAGCCGAGCCACACAGAGCTCAGCGGGTGACAAGTGTGTCACAGAGCAGAACCGCAGCAGTACTTAGTAGCTCCCTCACACACTGACCTACAAGTCACACACAGTGTTATACCACATGTAGCGATATAGCGAGGCACACAAGCCTGTAAGCCCTAATTGCTAAAGAAATGCTGCGTTTTCCAAATCCAAGCGCAAATGTCCAAATCACTCACGAAGCAAAAACAAAAAACATGTACGGTAATACCAAGGGAGGAGTATAATAGAATGTTCATGTTCAAATAGTGCGTTTGTATAGCGCCTTTATCCATAGTGCTTTACAATGTGGATTCACCGATTCACACAGTCACATTCATACACCGAATGTAATAAATAGCAAGATTCATATGTATACTGTATGTATATCATGTGTCTTACACTGTCCCCTTGCACAACAATGAGAAGTCCTTGTATCATGCGTGACATGTCTGTGTTTATGTTAGTTGTACTGTAGGTATACAGCTATATATATCTCAGTGCCGGGGTGTCATACCCAGACAATTTCCTGAACAATTATTATACCCAGCCAGTGGAGAAAGAAAATGAGATTCTGATCAGATGTTATCAAAAACTGTCATTGGAATCCTACGGCCTAGAATAGAAAATCTCCTGTCAGCATAATTTAACCCCGAAACAGATTTTTCCATTTCTCCTCCTGTTCAGCCTGTGTGTCCCTGGAGCTCTGTTGTGAGGGACACACAGGTATTCCACACTGCAAGGCTCATTAAAGCCACCGCAAGGATCAAGACACAAATATGAAAGTGTACCGATCAGCAGTATCGCCAAATTAGACAACTAATTACAGCAGCAACCCTCCCATATGTCACTGTCACCCACCAGATGATTAGAAGGTTCGTTTTTTTTTTTTTTTTTTTTTTTTTTGAGAACGTAATTGTTTCATTTTATTCAACACTGTGAACTCTCTCTGGTTCTCCTTATTTATCGAATAGCACTATCAGTATCAACTATAACACCTGTGAGTTGTTTCACAGTTTATCCACCTGTTTCAGTGAGAATTTACTGTAGAATTATGTGTGTGACACATCTGGAGGACAGCAGACATACAAGCTCATGTTACGTTGCAGATGCAACCGTTGTGAGCTTTTAGATCACTCTCACATAGAAGATTTACAAGCCCACAATGTGTCGAGGCAACGATGCTTTGTGGGCTTATCAGCTATAAAATGTTTGGGTGGGACTCCTGGGCCACAGTGGCCTGTGATGTCTCTCTGCTCTGTGGGCCAATGCTACTGAATGATTGGCCCTCTCCACTTAGTGGGGCGGGACACATCGTTCCCAAGTAATACTATTGATGGAAGAAGAAAGATTAACTAGAAATACTGTTCCTATGAAACAGTGTGGGCTCGCTCGTGACTAAACTCTGAAGCGTGCTAACTGTCATGTGAAGCTCAACCAATACCCCAGCTAACACCACTCCCAGATCTTTTTCCACCAATTGCACCTCATTGGCTAACGGAACACGATATGCAGCAGAAATAATGGCGAAACCATAGTGTTTTCACCTTTGACCTCTCTGCGGCGGAACTATATAAATAATGAGGATAACATAGTGTTCTCGCCTTTCAGGCGAGCCCACAACTAATATTAATGAATTCCACTGAGTTTCAGTATGATGTTTTGTTATGAGGTTTGATGTCTTAATGTGTAGCAATCTTACACCAGCCTAACTTACACAGTAAAGTAAAATCCTTGAACAGGGAGAATTTGTCCATGTATAGCAGCCTTGGAGACCACAATACCACCCAGCTAGATGGAAGAAGAGCTTCATATCTGTGGAAGTCAGAATGATTTATCATGAAATAATTCACTTATACATATTTCCCCTCGTAGTGACCCCTATACATCTTCATACCCTGCATCATACCTGGGCTGCTCTCCCTCTCCAAAGCCACTGCAATCATATATATTATATATATTATAGTATATTATTGTGATGAATGTGTTTAGACACTGGCTGGCTTGGCTCTAGCGCCCCCACAAGGCCAAATTTGCCACTTGCATGCTTGTTTACCATCAAACAAGATATCTCAAACTATTTTCTGGATTGCTATGGAATTTACTGACCATGTCATTGTAGGTGAAAAATAAGTGTCATTGTGGTTATGAGCTTGAAGGTATATCTGCTTGTTGGCCCATACTATTGTAACTATACTGTATTATAAATATTACTGTTGTAATATTCTTTATAGTGTTCACTTTAATGCACTTTTTGCTAAAGAGACATACATGGATTAAAGTTCTCAGTCACCATGACCACCATTTCAGTCATTTGGATTCCACAGAAGCCAGCATGAATTCTTTGGCGGTATGTTGCAGCAAAAATAGCCTATCTACAAGCTCTCAATTCATCTGTGACGCTTTGAAAGATTTTTAGCTTTTCGGTAAAGCATTTGGAGTGGCCAAACTAGCTACAGTATGTTCTCAAGCATCTTCCATAAAACCTTTAATGGTCTCAGAAATATCATAAAAGCAAATGTTAAAGCCTCAATCTGTAATGTGTAGAAGAACGGGAAGAATATCACTAAAACATCACCATGTTGCATATTGTGTTGTTTAGGACAGTGGTTCTCAACCTTTTCAGGCCGTGACCCCCAAAATAATCATATTTTAACTGGGGACCCCCCCACGCTGACGAGCACTAAGAGTTGAGGCATTACATTTTGTATAACACGGTTCTATTGTGAAAATAGCAGATCTACATGCTCACAACGCCTCGCGTTGCGAGGCGTTGTGAGCATGTAGATCGGCTATTTTCACAATTTCTGTCTCTAATATTTGACAATTTTGCCAATGTTTAATTTGTCATTTTAGAGGTATTAAAAGGTCCTTAAATTGTCACTTTAGAAATGTGCAGATCATACACTTAAACTTTATGGTTGGTTGGTTTACTGTTGAGTGAGAAAACAATGTTGCACATTAAGTTAATCACCTGGGGACCCCCCAAAATAATTTGGGGACCCCCCTGGGGCTCCCGACCCACAGGTTGAGAACCACTGGTTTAGGAAACAGCATAGTGTGGGAGGCTCCTTTCCCACTGTTTCACAAATCTCACATAAGGACACCATTTAATTTAGCTTTAATCCATGTAAGTATAAAATAGGACTTAAATGGTTAATTTCTTGTACTGTACACCCTGCTGATTTAGGTGGCACTCTCTTCTATCTTCATTAGGTCAGAATGTGCACACTTGCATATCCCATGTTTTAATGGGTCTAGATTGCAATGAAACGAGCTGAGTGCATTTAATGCTCCCCGGAGAGGCTGGCTGACCCTGCGGTTTGCTAGTGACCTCACATGGCCTTTCCTCTTATGTCACCCTCAGGCCAAAATGTCAAGTCTGTACTGGAGATATAATGGGCCCATTGCAGGATGGGACCGTACTGGTTTTCTCGTGACCTTTCCAATAGCACCACCCTTCAGCTGAAATGTCCTGTTGGGTGTAAGTGGCAGCTAATGGGCTGCCATCCTCTGGGTCCTTTTATCACCCCCTCAAACAAGGCAAATAAAATATGTATATAGCAGTGGTTTTCAAACCTTTTCACATCAAGGTTAATTATATGTATTTGGCATTTGAGCCATGGACCACCATTTGATGAGATTTAGCCTGTCAGACACAAGACTTAATATTTGTTGTCGGTGGATAAGATTTTGACCACAATTCCATGTTGTATTGATGTTGGTACCATGGGAGAGATAACAGTACAGTAACAATAATAATTGGTTTCATTTTACATACAAGAGTTAAAGATCTATAAGGGTCCAATTTGGTTACCAACTCTCCCTCATTTAGCTGGAAACCACCTGGAAGGACCATTGGTGGTCCCCGGACCACTGGTTGAGAACCACTGATTTATACCATGAGGGGTGGGTTTGCTGGGGGGGGGGGCGAAATAGCCGATCTACAAGATCACAAAGCCTCGCGCTGTGAGGCGTTGTGAGCTTGTAGATCTGCTATTTTTTGGCTAATGTTCCACTAGAATAGGGATGCTAGGGTTCCAGTGATTATACATTAATCACAGAAACATGATCCTATCACACAAAGATTTGGTGGCCCCCCTGTAGTAACTCTGAGGACCCCCTAGGGGTCCCCTGTTGAAGACCTCTGTCATACAGTATGTATGTACAGTATGCAAAAGTAGCTAAATCTACGTAGCAAATCTCAGGCGTTATTTTCTTTCAACACTTCAGCCAACAGAAGGACCCTGACTGCATCAGCGATCACAGAGTGAAAAGATTTTCTCACAATGTATAACAAGAACCTTGATGATGATTAAATGTGATTGTTCTGTTCCCAAGCATGAAAAGGACATTTCAAATTATCTCGAAACACGCTGCTTTGCACCTGCTACTTTTGCTACCTTTGTGTGACGCTACAGTATATGATCAAGTACTGTAGTATTAATTTAGGAGAAAAAAAGACAGCTACGATATACTGTACATACATGGCATCTATGTGCTCTTTTCAAGCATAGCTGTAGCTGTCAGACCTCATTCCTGCGTTCTGAGCTCTTTGTTTCATCCCAGATCTTAACTGAAATTCATTAGAAGTGATGACTTACTTACTTACTTATCGCCCGGAGGTTATTCATTAAGCCCCGCCGTCCCCCGATTTCTTTGATAGTGCCGTTTAGAGCCCCCAACAGTTCTCCTTCTCCCTTCCACCATTGGGTGAAATCGAATTAGCGAGATAAAAGTTTTATTCCAGGAGTTTATTATTACGGGAACAATAAACTCCAGCACTCAAGGCAATGTGAAAAGGGTTTATTCTATCTTGATGGACGCTGTCGGCCGGCTGGCACAGATTTGTATTTATAGGCCCTTCATTTGTTGTCTGTCCTGGTGTTGAATGTACATGGAGATGGAGGCATCGAGCAGCCACTGAGTGACATTTGTATTGCTGGCAGGGCCTGTTGGCTGTCTGTCTGTCTGTCTGTCTTGTCTGTCTGTCTTTCCTTTCCCCTCCTCTCCCTCGCTTTCTCTCTCCCCTTTGAATGCCAATGAGAAACTCTGTAGAGCCCCGTACACAACCACCCTTTGACTGAAGTGAAATCAATCAGTCCTTCAATCGTTCTCTAAAGGACCATTATCCAATCTTCACCCGGCTTGTCTAACTGTCTGCCAGTGAATCTATGACCCCTCTCCCTATCTTATCCGCTCTGTCTGTGTGATCCAGGCCAGGCTGGGCTGTGATTCGCCAGTAATTCTCAACCTTTTGAAATTCAAGGACCCCCCTGTATGAATGTATGTATTTATTTGAGCTATTTATACCCTTTTTCTCTCCAATGTAGTCAATGCGTCTTGCCAACTGACTCCTTCCCACACACGTTATAGTATAGTGCGTGTTCTCTCTTGCCACTGTTGGTGGGCAGGCACGTTACTACTGCGCCACCCCAAGGTCCCTCGGTTTGATATGCGTTAGTCCTCGGACCCCCAATTGACTCCCTGTCTATGCTGTCAAATCCTCAGTGTTAATTTAACTCTGAGAGTCTACAAATGGAAGAGTATACACACATGGAACCAAATGGAGCTACAGTACAGTCCATTTGGTTCCATGTGTACACTCTACAGAGTTACAGACCTGTAAAGGTTCATCTGGACCCCTCATGGTCCTCGGACCCGAGGTTGAGAACCGCTTATTGGACCAGTGCCAGCTGACAAGACACAGAATTAGAGGTGATTGGGAAAGGTTAGGCGCCGTTCATACGTAGGCGTGAATGTTTTACATCCACTGAATGATCTATTATAATTTGCTTTCAAATGTGTCGGGCAAAGCTCTTGCGGTTATGCTTTCACCCTTCTTCTAATTTAATACACAATTAAAGTGCACTTTAATGGAGACTATTAAACTTGTAGACTGCAGATGGAGACAGCTGCCCTCAGAAATCTATGAGCGACTTTTGGTGCGCACATAACTAGAAATGTAATCAGTGTGCTTAGCTTGATCAGTGTCAAACATAAATTATTTTCGGTTTATCTCTGTTGTTCATAAACAAGGGAATGAAAACAATTATAATGGTTTTATCATTTAAAAAAACACACAAAAAAGACATGCACATCTCAAAAACAAATCGGATGGGTGCTGGATCCACAAAAACCTACTGTAGTGAAATTGAAACTGGATAATCAGCACACCGAATAGCTTCTGAATCATTTTCATCTGCAAGTCTTCCCTAGTCACCATCTTCACTACCATTAGTCCACATTTCAAAACCATGTGAAAATTATAATTACTTGCGCCAGCAGAGTGCGCAAATACTGTGTTCGGTGTATCTGTTTGCCCAGTGTTATTTATATCAGGTTGCACCTGTTGAGGGTGACGTCACCAAGAATGCTGGTCCCTCATTGGCTACGGCAAACAGATACGCAGCAGATAAGCCACCGAACACAGTACTTGCACACTCTGCTGGCGCACAAGTAGGCCATACATGGCCATGAGTACATTGTAGTCAGTCAAACAATGCACGCATCTGTAATACATCTTTACAGATGATTAGCATTGTTTTCTCACTCAACAGACAACAAACCATTGTGTATACAGGGTATCTGCACATTTCTAAAGTGACAATTTAAGGACCTTTACATTAAAGGACCGGTGCGAGGCGTTAGCTTATGTAGTTCGGCTATTTCACAATATTTATCTGTGGAACCGAGTCAAACTAAATGTAATGCCTACAATTCCAAGTGCTTGTCAGGGTGGGTGGGTCCCCAGTTCAAATATGATTCTTTTGATGGAGGGTCGCCACCTGAAACATTTAGGAACCCTTGATCGACACTACAATACTAAGGAAAGTCCTGTCTCTCCACAGATTCCCCAGATCAGCTATGCATCGACGGCACCAGAGTTGAGTGACAACACTCGCTATGACTTCTTCTCCCGCGTGGTTCCACCGGACTCCTACCAAGCTCAGGCCATGCTGGATATCGTCACCGCCATGGGATGGAATTACGTGTCAACGTTGGCCTCCGAGGGGAATTACGGCGAAAGTGGCGTCGAGGCTTTCGTCCAAATCTCCAGAGAATCGGGTAGGTGTTTTGGTTTTAGCTTCGCTTTCTTGACCGCAAAGCTGCTAACTTTTTTTGGGGTGGTGTTCCAGGCTTAAAATAATTGATGTCAATATTTGCATAAATGGCAATTGGAAAGATATATGGAAAAAAGATATCTTTCAATTCTTGCTGGAATTTGCAGCAAGACCATCCTGGCCTTTATAATAAGACCAGGACTTTTATTGTGGTGCAGTGCAGTTGGTTCTGTGTGTAGTGTGTGTGCACGCAATTCTATCCTGCATTGTGAGATAGTCACTGCTGTGAGAGAAAAAGCAAAGCGAAAGAAAACTTGTTTGTTTAAAATATACATACAGACCATTCTACAGAATAGATTATAGAAAATGTATTCTTTTGTGTTGCTGAGAGGACACGCTGTATTTGGGGCACACTTTATTTTGACTGTCTGTGTGCCTTTTGTGTTGTAGAGTGTGTTGAAAGCCTAGTTCATGCCAAAGATTGGGGACGAAACCATTTAAAGCCTGATTTCTACTGAAAATGGCCGATCTACTAGTTCACAACTCGTCACGGATGCAACGTGTTATATGCTTGGAGATCTGCCCTTTCATTTAACTCATTCTGGGCGATGCCTGTAGAAACCGTAGATTTCCCGCTGTACCGCGGTGCCATGCCCGTCGAACCCGGAAGTTTAATTAGCTTTAATCATTATGAAAGGATTAAAAGTATTATCGCAAATTTTCGCTGATTCTGGCTCTTTAGGCCCGCCCCCCTAACTGTATCCGGTCATTTCCGGTCTGGACCGGATCTAGCTTTCCGTATCCGGTCTGAGCCTGGGCCATAGTCCCGCCTCCGTTGGTTTACAGTGTAACAGAGGAGAAAGCTACTCGGCGATGGAACACTCGTTTTTCAATCGGATTTTTGCGTTTGGAAACTTTGATCCAGTCTCTACACGCCTGGATTATGATCCCCGCACATATCGTGCGTTTTGTGCGCGAACGTGTCCACTTGTTACCATAGCGCACAGTTGGCTTTTTTTCAATGCTTTTTCATGTAAACACTGGCGGATAAGCAGGAATACAGCGTGGCAACGGATATGTCTATTTCAATGGGGTTTTTTTTATTCGAAAGCTTGTCACCGAGTCTACAGTCTACTAGATGAGTCGCGCACAGATTGTGCACGATGCGTGCGCGTGCCCACGTTAAAAGGTAAGGACAATTTGGCAGCTGCTTACTAGAGCTATGTTTAAAATGGCAGCAAAATTGTTAAGCTATAAGCTTAAATTAAACATTTTTCATCACCTTTAAAGAATCACTCTGGGACTCAGAGGAGGGCTGTGAACAGTTCAGAAAAAGTGAAATACTCATTTCAAACTTTTACAATTAGTTTTTTAATGAATTCAAAAACAGTAACTTGTTGGCATGTTTCTGACCTGTCCATAGCCCACCAACGAGTGATTGGGCGGAAATTTACCCATCTTATAAAGAGCATGAGTGATGACCAATTATATTAACACATGGGCGGCCAAGGTTTATAACATTTATAGCTGTTGCTGGTGCCACCATTGACTTACGTTATGTTTTGATGAGCCCCGCAAGCTTCGTGCGTGTGCACGTGCGTGTCCAGAGAAGATTGAGGAGGTACTCCATTTGTTTACAAACGCTCGCGAAACTCGCGGTAAAAAAATCGCGGTAAATTCGCGGTAAAGTGTCGCCGTGAAAACAATCAGCTCTCTGCCTCCATGGGGCTGTTTTTACCTCATTCTCAGATAAAGCCGTTCTTATGTTTCAAATTAGAATCTAAAGCCATGTAAAATCCTTCCGTGTGGGGAGAGACAGGGGGCTTCCTGCCCTGGCTGGGTGACGTAATGGATTCAGGGCATGCAAAGGGAAGCTGCGGTCTCGAAAAGTTAACTATTTGTTGACTCGTCCCTCGACGATATAACTTCCTGTGGCAGGGTGACATCTAGTGGCCATAACTCGTCCCTGAACGCGTTTGGCTCCCCAAGTGTTAAGATACTGTAAGTTGAAAATGTGTGAACCGGTCCTTTAGGGCAGTGGTTCTCAACCTGTAGGTCGGGAGTCGGGACCCCCAGGGTGGTCCCCAAATTATTTTGGGGTGTCCCCAGATGATTAACTTAATGTTCAACATTGTTTTCTCCCTCAACAATAAACAAACCAACATAAAGTTTAAGTGTATAGAGCGTATCTGCACATTTCTAAAGTGACAATTTAAGGACTTTTTAATACCTCTAAAACCAGTAAGACTCCCTAATCGGGAGATAAGCGACCGCCAGGTCGCAGCGTGATTTTAGGGCAAAATGTGTAGGAATAGTGTCCAAAAATGTGTTTGAAGAAATCACGCCTGATGGAGGCGCTATATGGGAGAGATCCATGTTGATGAGATGAGTGTAGACATGCTGTGTACCGATTTGCGTGATTTTAGGGCAGAATCTGTAGGAGCAGTTTCCAAAAATGTGTTTGAAAAAATCGGCCTGATGGTGGCGCTATATGGGACAGGTCCATGTTGATGACATGAGTGTAGACATACTGTGAAGCGATTTGCGTGATTTCAGGGCAAAATCTGTAGGAGTAGTGTCCAAAAATGTGTTTTACAAAATCAGCCTGAAGGTGGTGCTAAATGGGACAGATCCATGTTGATGACATGAGTGTAGACATACTGTGTACCGATTTGCGTGATTTTTGGCCAAAAATTGTAGGTGCTGGTCATGTGAGAATTGAGTGTGTGTGCAAAATTTGGCATGGATCGGGGCAACGGTTGCGGAGATATGAGCAAAAGTGTGACGTGTGACAGACTGACAGACAGACAGACAGACAGACAGACAGACAGCTGGTCGAGGTTTTGATAGTAAATGCGACCTGACAGTCGCAATGACAAATTAAACATTGGCCAAATTGTCAAATATTAAAGGCAGAAATTGTGTTGCGAGGCGTTGTGAACATGTAGATCTGCATGTAGATCTGCTGTTTTCACAATAGAAGTGTGTTATACAAAATGTAATGCCTCAACTCTTAGTGCTCGTCAGGGTGGGGAGTACGGGTCCTCCAGTTAAAATATGATTATTTTGGGGGTCACAGCTTGCCTGGTTCCAGACTCTCTGAATCGCTAGCCACACCCTTTAAAAAATTGTTTTGGCGATTCAGGGAGTCCTCGTTGGGAATCCGTATGGTGAATCAGCGTTGTGAATAAACGTCTTGTGAACAGCGTGGGTGGGTTTTTCCGAGAACTCATGTGTGATTCCATGTAACCCAGCGCCGCCGCCGGACCAGACTGCACATTCCCAAACATAAACATCACGTCGCCTGTCGTGGTAATATGCGATCGCATTGATCTCGCTATGAAATATCAGTAGCAGACATGTTATGTTGTGTTTGATTACTAGTTCATAGCGCTCCTATTCTGCCTGTTTCTTTGGTTAGCAAGTAGCACTAGCAAGCAAAGCAACAGGCTTGCCACTAGCCAGCCACATAACAACACTACGTCATCTGCTTTGCTACTGTTGGCTTACTGTGTTGGTCAGACGGTGAACCAATCGCAGAAGACTGCCTTTTTGGCAACGCCCATCCCAGAAATTGCCTTAGATGAAAGCAAGTTCAGACTGAATAATGGAGTGAAACGAAATGCAATTCAGGCTGAGTGTCGGGCTAGGGCACGGCCTGAAAAGGTTGAGAACCACTGCTTTAGGGACACAACCTGACCTTACAGAGCATTAGTGTTGGCAAACTCACAGAGGAGAGCACCATGCAAGCTCATTTTACAGCCTCCATGCTAGTGGCAGTCTGTCATGACTTCCGCCTTCTCCTGTCCCCACTGCACTGCACGAAGACAGCCAGCATTAAAGAAAAGGAAAAGTCGTCGCGCTCTAACCGCGAGGAAACAAATCATCTCTGAACCAGACATCTGTGGGTTGCCATTACCTCGTCTGGTGTGATCAATTAAGAAAACATTATGTCTGGAGAAGGGGGGAGTGGAGAGGGTGGCGAGGCTGTTATGTTATGGGCTAACATCTCAACACGGGGACGCTACAGAGAGCAATTTGTTGACGAATGAGGTGAAACAGGTGAGGTAATTGATTCGCTAGGTACTTACTCATTGAGTATACACGCTGTCCAACCCCTCCCACACACACCCCCATCCCCGTGTCATAATTAACCCATACGCATTCAGCATCTCAGAACCCCTCCTTTGATTAAATTATTATCGCACGCTCGCGGCCCTGCCTTGGACATGTGCTCGCACATTAATTACGCCGTAATTGCCGCATTGGAATTCATAAGCCGTAACATGTATGTCCGAGATTAACAGCGTGTAGAAAGCGCCGGTATAGCCCCCGGGCCTTTAATAAATGAGTCCAGGTTTTTCCGGTGCGGTATAGAAGGAAGGCATGAAGGGGAGGATGCCAGCACTAATCCTCCGGGGTCCCAGCAGCGCTGCCCGGGCTCCGCTGGATCAATCACGGCCTGTGATTGGCATCCAACAAATACACCCACCTTTCTTTTCACACGCACCGCGCCGCACTAAACTGCTGACTACACAGGATGGGAGAGCTGATAATGTGGAGCAATGGAGTTGTGGAAGGAGCAAACATAGCCCTCCCTCTCTCTCTCTCTGTCTGTCTATCTTTCTCTGTGTTTCTCTCTCTCTCTCTCTCTCTCTCTCTCTCTCTCTCTCTCTCTCTCTCTCACTCTCTCTCTCTCTCTCTCCCTCTCTCTCTCGACTTTGAGGTTGCCCTTTAGCAACCGATAGTTAAAAAACATAAAAAGTGGCTGCAACTCGGTGTAAGTTACTAGCTTTAAAGTTAAAAAGAAAAAAGAATCCTTCCCCATGGGCTGCCCTGTGGTTATGGTGCTGTAATGAGCTCATGCCATGCAGCAGGACTTTACTCTGACCCATTTTGTCACTTTGAACTGAGGGGGAAAAAAAACTATTAAACCACTCTCAACCTGGTGTCCCGGTTTGAGCCATTTCATTATTGGCAAAATGTTTCTTCAAAATTCTAAACGATTGCAAAAAAATCCTGATACGTCTTGAGATCGTAGATCTGCTATTTTCACTTTTTGTCGTACAGCAAATGTCACGCTGAAATGTCAAAAAAATACTCGTATCCTACACAGAGAGTAAAATATTGCAACAGCCATGTTACAGAACCAAGGTGTGTAAAACAAAGGACGGTTGGAAAAAAAGAACCTTGCATTTGGGCCCTCTCCCAGGTTATTGGCTGAGGGGGATTTCCTCGCCTAGAGAGAACCTTCCCTATCGGCGCCTGTCAAACAACGTCAGCTTCCGTCGGAGAAAAAAAAGGAAGAAAAAACCTCAGTGCGAGCCCTTCGCTAATCCCAAAGAAAAACAGGGGGTATTAGCGGCCATCCAATTAGTGACTTAACTAACACGGTACAATACAAAAGCAACATCGATAGCACCACATAGGCTCTTGCACAAACAATGGGGTGTAATCACTGGCCGATCTCATTTCACTCCCCACTAACCCCGATAAGAGTTAATTGATCTCCAGCACCAACACCTGATTGCCGCACGCACGCACTCACGCACGCACACACGCACGCACGCATGCACACACACAACACACAGCAAGCTCAGTGGTGTCAGTGCCATACCTTAGCAACAGGCATGATGATACATTTATTTTAAGAAGTACATTTTATTTATTTCCCCCATTTCTAGGGTTTTTCTTGGGCTGGATATGGCAGCCTGGATATGCAGCTAAACTCGGCATGTTAGTAAACGTGCCACAATTAACAATAATGTATTGCACCTGTGCAGCTGACCTGCGGAACATACAATATACATGGGAGAATACAAGTGTGGAGAATACAATTATAATACCTTGTTAAAGTGACCAAAATTTTGCATTTGTAGGTATTTTACTGTAATTTAACAATAAACCAGCGCAGATAGACAAAGAGACATTCATGGATTTATTTTTAAAAGTAACTTTTATTTTCCCCCCTGGACTGCATACCCCTTGCCATACCCAATTGACGCCCCTGAGCAAGCTGGCAAACAATTCCCAACCCCTTCTCAAACATGTCAGTTTTTATATTTTATTATTCATTTTTTTTAACTGCGGCGGAATGTTGAGCTTCACAAGGCCGTTACACAATCTCCATAGTTTAATTGAACAAACGATCAATCACAGATAGCCGTCAGCTGTCGTGTGTTGGCCGGGGCGTGCCTCCGCTCGGTCCCCATCCATCATTGTAAATGTCTTGATTTACTCGTCATTGTTACCGCTGCGTCGGAAATAGCTAATCTACAAGCTGGCGACGCGCCGCATCCGCGGCTCATCGGTAGCTTGTAGATTAGCTATTTTCGAGCTGCGACGCCATCGTGCGATGGAGCAGAAGACGTGCAGGGAATATTAGAGAGGCCGGATTTTCTAAAAGGGCAACGACGACTAATGTATAATCAAGCCTTTTGCTGGAGGTGTGGCCAGCGTGTATGGCATTTATTTATACATATAGAGGTCAATTCTTCCAACAGGAAACTCTGCCGTCAAGTTCCGGAGAGTTCTCTTGAATGCTGCCTTCGCGTATACGGCATGGCAAATGAGGGCATTTGCATTCCTTTCAACATATAGTAAATGCTGTATGCATGCTAAATGCACAATCATTGTAAAGCGCCTTGCATAAAGGGTAAATGCAAGGGTAAAAGCGTAAATGCTCCATTTACCATTTATTTATTTACCATATGTGCACGGCACGTGCCTGTGCCAGAGCATACATTAAACATAAAAGCGCTTCTATGTAGCAGCCATTACTACAATGGCTGCATGTAGTACATGTTTACCTCGCCTCACAAAAAAATACCAGGCTAATCTCTATGTAAATGTTGTCCGCACCGGTATAACCATGAAAAAAATTGTGTAATATGAGTCTTTTTTTTAAAGCTTGCAGACTAATAAGTTAATAATGAGTTAAACTGCTCATGGAGTGGCGGAAGGAAAGACGGATGCAGTCTCTTTCTTGTTTTTGTCAAGGAGCAGTTAGAACCAGGCCTCCACACCTATACTGTATACCTATACTATACAGTTAGAACCAGGCCTCCACACCTATACTGTATACCTATACTATACAGTTAGAACCAGGCATCCACACCTATACTGTCAAGGAGCAGTTAGAACCAGGCCTCCACACCTATACTGTACTATACAGTTAGAACCAGGCCTCCACACCTATACTGTATACCTATACTATACAGTTAGAACCAGGCCTCCACACCTATACTGTATACCTATACTATACAGTTAGAACCAGGCCTCCACACCTATACTGTACTATACAGTTAGAACCAGGCCTCCACACCTATACTGTATATCTATACTATACAGTTAGAACCAGGCCTCCACACCTATACTGTATACCTATACTATACAGTTAGAACCAGGCCTCCACACCTATACTGTATACCTATACTATACAGTTAGAACCAGGCCTCCACACCTATACTGTACTATACAGTTAGAACCAGGCCTCCACACCTATACTGCCACCATTGATAAACAGTGGTGTAAAGCAGGGGCGTCACAAGGGGTAGGAAAGTGGGACTGAGTTACCAGGGCCCAAGGTGGAGGGGCCCTAGTAACTTTAGCTATTGAAAAATAGCAGATATACAAGCTCACTGCAAGCTTGTAGATCTGCTATTTTTGAAAAGTCGTGAAAATGTGCGCAAATCTTTGAATATTATGTATTTTTTAAGTGAACAACTCAAATTTTGCTTCTGGGGGGTCCCTGGAACTAAATATTTTGAGATGGGGGGTCCTTCACATGATAAAGTTTGAGCATCACTGACATGGAAACATAGGTTTCTTGGCACACATTTTCACGATTTTTCAAAAATAGCAGATCTACAAGCTCGCAGCGCGGCACTCGGTGCCGCGCTGTGAGCTTGTACATCTGCTATTTTTCAATAGTTAACATTCATGGGGGGCCCACAGTGAATCCTTGTACCCAGGGCCCAGAATTTGGTGTGACGCCCCTGGTGTAAAGTAACTAAAGTAAAAAGTGCATGTATGCAAGTACTGTACTAAAGTACACATTTGAGGAATCTTTACTTTACCGGATTATTTTTACATTTTCAATACTTTATTTCTACTCCATTACATCTCCACTACAATTGTTTGAAAACGTTTTACTAGTTAGCCTACTTTGTATATTTTGATTATCATAATATTATAACAAAACATACATTACCCACTTACCCTGTGGCGCATCGTGACCCATTGTGAGCTTGTAGATCTGCTATTGTCCAAGGATTTCTATACATTTTATACATTTGAAAACTTGTGAAATGGGACATTTTTAATTCTGTACTTTTACCTGTTACAGAGTATTTCTACATTGCAGTATTGCTACTTTTACTTTGTGTACTTTTCCGACAACTACCTACAGTATACTGTATTATTGCCACCATTAATGAACAGGCTTTCATCTCTGACCATGGTGGTTCGTCCCACAGGAGACAGAGTGATGATACCTGCTCATCGCTAGCGCTATGTAAATGGCGATCCCGCAAAGTAATGCATATTAATCATTTTGCCTTGTGAAGTGAAGTGAACTCATAACGCCTTGCCTGCACGATCGCTCTGCCTGGGCCGGCCTCCCATTGTTGCCTCACGTCGAGGAGACGTCTGTCTAAAGATAAATGCCTTCCATAATTCCCTCATTTGTACTTGCACGCGCGTAGTGCTCCAGAACTAGCCGATCTACAAGCTCACAGTGTGTCGCGGCACACCCTGTGGTGAACTCGTAGATCGGGCTATTTCCGGCGCTCGACACCGGCTCACGACTACGTATAAATCGCCCCATAGGCATCGTGGGGCGTCACGGCTTGGTAGATGATGATGTGCTGAGAATATGGTAATGTTATTGCTGAGTGTGTGTGTGTGGTTATCTCTGCCTTTTTATGTTTGTAAGTAGTAACGAATAGAATCTTCGGCCACGCGTGCAGTATAGCCGTTCTTTATGTGAGCATGTTAAAGCACAGCCACATTCTGGGCCGACCTTCTCTCCTGTATTGTTGATTCTTCTTTCTTGTTTGTTTTTGTCGCTCGGCTGTACACAGCAGTCCTTTTCGTTTTTTCTTACTGTCCTGTAAACTTTAACTGCTGTACCTTCTGGGTAACTTCCTTGGGATAATAAAGGTATCTATCTATCTATCTATCTACCCCCTTCCACGTGAAGATTGAAGTGCGAGCGAGCGATAGGGAGGACTCATTCCTCTATAGCAGTGGTTCTCAACCTGTGGGTCGGGACCCCCAGGGGGGCCCCAAATTATTTTGGGGGTCCGCAGATGATTAACTTATTGTGCAACATTGTTACAACAGTAAAACAGACCAACATAAAGTTTGATTGTATAGAGGGTATCTGCACATTTCTAAAGTGTCAATTTAAGGACTTTGTAATACCTCTAAAATGACAAATTATTGGCCAAATATTAGAGGCAGAAACTTTGAAAATACCAGATCTACATGCTCACATCTATCTATCTATCTATCTATCTATCTATCTATCTATCTATCTATCTATCTATCTATCTATCTATCTATCTATCTATCTATCTATCTATCTATCTATCTATCTATCTATCTATCTATCTGTCTGTCTTTCTTATTGGATATAAATATCTAATTTATCTTATCTATTGAACACATTGTTTTGAGGTTATGAATCATTAATGAGGAGGTGAGGTGAGGGGAAGCCAAAATAAACAGAAAAAGCGTCTCTTTTTATCTCTAGCAGGATCGAGCCTCATGAATATTTTTGATCAGTGGTGAATGTTTAACTGCATAATATTCAGCTATATCTTTGTCACAGATTTATTTTTTCTTGATCACAAATCTTAAGAATGTTAATCGGATGCTACAGTATGTTGGAATCCTAGTTTCTTTGAGTTCACTCTGCACTCTACTTATGCGACTCGTTACCTTGCTGTTTTAGAGTTCATACTCTGCTTATTCCCCTCTCACACTTGTAAGTCGCTCTGGATAAGCAAGCATGTCTGCTAAATGTCTGCATTGAAGACCCCTGTTCTACATTGTAACGAGCAGCACACAGCACTGTGTAGTCTGTCTTAAATCAGTTTAATTGAACTCAATGGGGAGTATTGAAGTTTTCAGTGTCAAAATCTATGACAAAGTGTAATATGCAACACAATTTTATAACATTGTGTTGCATAATTAAAAATGTTCGTAGATTCCATAGATATTACATACAATGCTACATATTGTATGAATACAATATGTCTGCTTCATTTCTCTCTCAGCCAAAGGGTCCTTGGCCTAAAAGATACATTGAAGACCCTTGTTCTACATTCCAAACGTAGCCCTTCTTCCTCCTGTAGCACACAGCAACCGTGCAGACTGTCTATAAGTCGCTTTAAATGAACATAATCACAGCTGTACATGTGTGGAGGTATTAAAGTTGTACTATGTAACTTTTTTTATAAAACAAATCTTAAAATTCTCCTAACTATTAAATCACAAAAGTTTTAGAAGATCCGCGCCGTGAATTTCAGCCTGTAAAGCCTTCTCTGTATGTAAACTGAGATCCTTGCCGTGGACAGGATCTCGCGCCAAAATTGCGTCATCACACTACCGGCCAATCACAGCGAGGGTTATACAACTGCCGGCCAATCACAGCGCATCTTGAAGTGGGGTCGCTATGGCAGCCATATTTGTTGTCGCCCGTTTGTACCATCCCTTCTCTAGGTAATTTCGCCTACCAGGCAGGGTGAAGGAGTCCGTATCTCTGGAATTACTGAACGCACAGGAACAAGGGACCCCTTAAAAGATTGATCTCAGCGAGGTGGAGGCAGACGCGGGGGTCTGAAGGTACGAAAAACGTCCGAAAGACGCGGACGCGACCGCGGTTTGCTATAGGGCTAATGACCACTAGTTGGGCATCTTACACAGTATGGCTTTAAGAAGTTAGATCTTACAGCAGTCCAGTGTGGCTCGACCCGACGACCCCATGGGGTCTGTCTGTCATAAAACAGACTGCCCGCCCCAGGGGACCCCATAGGGTCTGTCTTATAGCAGTCAAGTGTGCCTCCGACCCACAGGGGTCTGTCTTAATGGCCGCTAACCATCACACACTGGGTGGGACGAGTGTCACTCTCCTCGGTTCCGTTTCTGAAGCCCATCTCCATGGCAACGGCTAACCAGGGCTGCTGGTTTTACAAGGGCCAAGGGGAGGGAGGGAGGGAGGGAGGGACGGACGGACGGACGGACGGACAGACATATGGACATGTCCTGGAGGGATGGACAGACAGACAGACAGACAGACAGACGTACGGACGGACAGAGAAAGAAAGGAACATTGTGATATTATTGAACATTGTGATATTCCCCCAGAGTGAAGTCTGTGTGTGTGTGTGTGTGTGTGTGTGTGTGTGTGTGTGTGTGTGTGTGTGTGTGTGTGTGTGTGTGTGTGTGTGTGTGTGTGTGTGTGTGTGTGTGTGTGTGTGTGTGTGTGTGTGTGTGTGTGTGTGTGTGTGGAGGAGGGTGGCGGCTTCATAAAGCCAGGTTAAAGTGCACGTTGACCTGCAAACCTCCAGGGCGTCGGACGGAGTGAGCCGTCGCTGTCGTGTGGAAACCTGGTATGTCCCAGCACCGTTACGCGCACCGTACGGAAACGACATGTTTTCAGAAATGGTGAAAATAGCCGATCGACAAGCTCACAACGCGTCGTGACGTGTTGTGAGCTTGTTGATTGACTATTTTCCTGTACTTTTTGCTTATCACTCTTGGGTGGTGAAATATAGGGAGTTATTAATTGATGCACAAAAAGTTTGAAATATTATGGAGATACAAGGTTTCTGGCGATGTTGAGCGATGTTGAGCTAAGAGCTGCAGCTTCATGTGTTGTACACTGCTGACCTCTGTGTCAGAGTACTGGAACAAGTACTCTGATTAGTTTTTTTTTATTTTTTTGTAAAAGTATCAATACCACAATTGCTGAAATACTCTGTTACAAGTAAAAAAAAACAAGGCCTTTATTCAAAAGTTTTACTCAAGTGAAAGTCCATCAAAATATACTTTCAGTACCAAAATGAAAGTACTTGAATTCTTCCAAATTTGTAAAAAAGAAAAAGAGTATAGCTGATCTACAAGCTCTGAGCTATTTTCCGATAGCTGGTGTATAAAATACCACTTGAGTGGTTAATGTATCTTTTGTAATAATAATCTTGGTCTGAAATGTTAACTATACTAAATCTGTCAAATTATTGTAGTGGAGCAGAAAGTAGTAGAAGTAGAAGTATAATGATCGAAAATAATACAAAAAAGTGTGAAGTACCTCAAAAATGTAGTTGAGTAGGCTACAGTAAATGTTCTTATAGTTACTTTCCACCACTGCCTCTGTCTGCGTAGCAGCAGTGGGGTGACACTGCGTCCTTTCAGGTCATTTTGCAAACTAATCCCAAGGATTCTGAGGATGTCAGATGAGCTATGTTTGTGCCCCCCGGAACATTAGCATGCATATTTTGTTCTGAAACCACACCAGACAGGTCATCACGACTTTAGACTTATTGTCCAAGAGTGAGATTTATTTTCACGGCCAGTGCAGCACACAGAGACTCACAGCTGTACTTTTACTCCACTAGAAAATAACAAGCACTAACTAAAATAATAAGCACTTCAGCCCTATGTTATACCTAGGCTATTTTTACATTTTGTACACTTTGATACCAATACTTTTGTACTTTTACTCAAATACATTTTGAATTCTAGACTTTTACTTGTAACAGAGTATTTCTATATTGCAGTATTGGTACTTTTACTTCAGAGTACTTTCTCCACCACTGCTTGGTGTTATGTTGTTGCCTGCTCTTTTCACAAAACCAACCACTTGTCATGATTCATTCCTCCTTTCCAGTGATGACGTCAGTGGTCTGTTGAATCCACCTTTTCTATTCATTATGTTCTCTTCTGGGGTACGTTGATAGCATGTGCACTGACTGATCCATCAGTCTTCCTACCCTTTGTGGTGTCAAAGCCTCCAAATCCCATTATTTCCATCATCTCGAGCTCCTCTTCTTCTGTTTTACCTTGCATATCTTCGTCTGAGATCTGAATTGGCTTCGCTGGCTTGTCTGTCCCTTCTTTTTGCCTGATCTACAAGCTCACAACGCGCCACACTGTAACACGTTGTGAGCTTGTAGATCTGCTACTTAGGATATGGATGCTGATCACGTTGGAGTTCAAGAGGTTACCGGAAACACAGATGACGCTTTTCTGGTTTGATGGATGCTGCTGCAGCGCCGATAAAGCACAGTGCACAGTGTTTGGCAAATGATTTGGGGCCCACTATCAATATCCACGCAGCTCACCAGTGGGCTCCAGTGGCGTCAGTTCAGCAAAAGCTAGGGTATGGCAAAGATGGGAGTCCTCATGGAAAAGAGGCATTACATTTTGTATAACACGGTTGGTTCTATTGTGAAAATAGCCGATCTACATGCTCACAACGCCTCGCGCTGCGAGGCGTTGTGAGCATGTAGATCTGCTATTTTCACAATGTCTGAAAGCCTGGAATGGTTGTTGAAGTGCAGCTAAACTTGGCATGTTAGTAAATGTGCTACAATTAACAATAATGAATTGCACCTGTGCAGCTGACCTGCGGAACCTGGGAATATACCATTTTGTCAAGATGGGGAGAAAACGAGTGTAGAGAATATAATTATAATACCTTGTTAAAGTGACCATTTTGTTACATTTTGCATTTGTAGTTATTTTACTGTAATTTAACAACATAACCAGCACAGATAGTCAAAGAGACATTCATGGATTTATATTTAAAAGTAACTTTTATTTTCCCCCCTGACGTCCCTGGTGGGCTCCCCCCCCCCAGCAGGTTCGGTGAATTGCAGCTTTTAAAATGCAACCGGTGAGGCGAGCTCTGTTTTCCCTCCACCTCCGGAGACCGGGGGCGGGGCAGTTCAGTTGAGCTGCAACGCTACACAGCATCCTCTGAATGAACATAATACACTTTACTGCGGTTCACAGATTGAATCATGTTGTGCTATTTGTTGCGGACAAACATTGACACTCTGTGACTTCCACGCATTTATTGCTTTGTGGCTGGCGGACCCTGGCTTTCTAAAATAATTTCATTTGGGGGTGAAGTCAACATTCATCTGTTGAAAGCAAAAGGGCTCCGGGACTGAATGCACTACTTATCCAGCTGCATCACATTTTTTATTCCCCCCATTTCCCCCCCTCCCCCCCCCCCCCCCCCCCCACTCTCTCTCTCTCTCTCTCTCTCTCTCTCTCTCTCTCTCTCTCTCTCTCTCTCTCTCTAAAGCAACATCACATTTGCTATTCGTTCGTTTCAGCTTTTGCCCCCACCCCGACTCTGAAGCACTTTAACAAAAAAAAAGAGCACAGCGAGCGAGGCTGGCCCGAGTCCACTGGAGCAGAACACAACACAGAGAGATAGAGAGAGAGAGAGAGAGGCAGGCCACTGGGGTGGAGCCACACGCTGCTTTGGAACCAATGGGAGAAGGCGAAGGCCACATCCACGCATGCACGCACGCACACACACACACACACACACACACACACACACACACACACACACACACACACACACACACACACACACACTGCCTCTGCTGCTGCTGCTGCTGCTGCTTTTTATATCGGCCTCACACAGACGTAACATCAGTGTCACTTTCACATCGATTTCTTACGCGAGAGAAACATCATTATTTCAGCACTGGGAGTCATTAAGGTTGGGGGCGCAGGCCAAGCAATTATGATTTTAGGTCATAACATATGTGTAAGATACAGGGACGTGCAGAGAATGTTAAAGAGGCAGGGGCTGAAACTTCTAAAAGGAGGTCTATTTTTTCTGTACTTGTTCATGGTCTGGAAGAGGGCACTTTTTACAGACGGGTAAAAGGGCAGTGCAGGGGCTCAAGCCCCCTTTGATGTCTATCAAAGCACGTGCCTGGGAAGATACACAGATATGCACTACAATATGGTTGCTGTGTGTATATATACACACACACAATCCTTGTAAAGCGCCTTGGATAAAGGCGCTATGTAAATGCACCATTTACAGACAGACAGTTTATCTCGCAAATGTAACAATTTACAGTATTCAGAGTCTGTCAGAAGTCTCAGAACAAAATCAATCAATCATTGAAAAAAGAACCTCTCTATTTTCACAATAAAGACTAATTAAGGACAATTATCAAGTGAAAGTCCCACCGAAACACTTCATCTCAGATCAAACTAAAAAACAACACAGAAGGAAACACATCGTCTGCCAGCAAACCCCAACATGTTTAATATGTCTTCAGATAAGTGTGAGTAACTCTCATAACCATGAATCACAGTGGATATAATAAAGGACAACTTGAGAGCAGAGACTGATGTCTATAAGCAAGAAACAGCAAGTAATGCTGTTTGTTTTGTTGTTGTCGCCGCCATATGCCTCTACGCTCGAGTTGATGAAAGGTGATGAATTGCGTCCGTCAGAACCATTGATCACGGGATATAATCTTAATGGCGTCCTCTGCTCAAGGGAGGGTTTTGGCATTAAAGCACACAGCAACCAAAAACTTAACGGGGACTTCACCGCCAAGCAACGATCAATCAGGCACAATTACACCTCCTCTGGGGGACAGCGGTAACTGCAGAGGCAGTCACACTACACTGCTTATGGGAAGTGTCTCCAATGAATTAATGGTGTTTTGTTGGGGGTTCCGCAGGTTTATGCTGCTCGCTGCTACATCATATGGAGGCTTGATATTATGTTGCTGCTGTTGGGCCAGAAACCTTGTATCTCCAATCATATTTCATCTTTTTATGTTTTTGTTTTTCTCATAAAGTAATGCTCTAATTTATATGCTCATCAGTACATGTGCTCGCTGAACCACTTAAGCCTACGATATACAAGCTCATAGTGAGTCACGATGTGGCGCGTTTGTGAACTCGTACATCGGCTATTTTAGCTATTTTTGAAGAAAAGAAAATCACCTATAAGGACATATCCAATATAGCGATGTGAGTTTGAAAGTGCAGTCTGTGGTTTTGATGAATATTAAAGGAGTATTAAAGGACTATAAGTGCTCTTTTAGAGCGGTTTTGACTTTTTTTCTATTGATTACTCACGCCATGGAGACAATACAGTTCAATAATATATATATATTTTTTATTTGTCGCAAGATATAATATATAGTCAGGGAATTTTAATAAAACCCTGGGAATAAATTCCTTACCAAACAATTTCTTCACCAATGTGTTCCTAAAGGTGTCTAGTAACATATCTAACGAAGATTGAAATTCAACATCCCTAGCAAAATATTTGACAGCTAGGGTAATTCTGGGTCTCATTCACTTACTATACACTGTACTATAAGGGAAAAGATCACTCCCAAAAATATGCTTTAAGTAGCATGTTAGGGGTCTAACTATGTGTTTTTAATTATTCTGAATCCATTGCAAGCATTTGTTTTGCACGAAAAACATTCATTGGGCCAAAATCAGACGCAAAAAAACGATGGTTTAGTGATGCGTTATCACTTTTCACAAGGTGTATGGGGTCCATTTTTGGCCCAAGGAATGTTTTTCGTGAAAAACAAATGTTTGCAATGGATCCAGAATAATTAAAAACACCTAGTTAGACCCCTCACATCCCACTTAAAGCATATTTTTGTGAGTGATTTTTTCTTATAGTATAGTGTATAGTGAGTGAATGAGACCCAGAATTACCCTAGCTGTCAAACATTTTGCTAGGGATGTTGAATTTCAATCTTTGTTAGATATGTTACTAGACACCTTTACGAACACATTGGTGAAGAAATTGTTTGGTAAGGAATTTATTCCCAGATTTGACAGATATTCTGCTAATTTTCCCTGACTAATAATACATTTACCCCCATTGATTCCAGATGGGGACCCAAATGCATTTGCCCCCCCCCCCCCCCCCCCCAAAAAAAAAAAGAACTACTAAGACAGTTGCTAGGGCATTCCACATCTTTGTGGCATAGCAGGAGAACAAATTTGAGCCTGATCGTGATTAGTGGAGGTCCATATGGTGTTGTGATTGTGGACGTCGTTGAGGTTTTGCAAATAATATTCGTTAATGTACATAGTCGCAGACATCACTGGAAAATTACCCTATATAAGTTTCAATTTCCACTTGACTTTTCGTGGGGATTAGAGAGAAAATGACAGCTTAATTCCACATTGCAGAGTTTGCTTTGATTAATTCATTAGAATGTGATCGCATAATCCCGGAGGGATTGCTTGTTGTGATGCTTGTTATTGAAATGCACTCTCAATAACCTCCCCCTGCTTTCCCTGCCAACATACTGTAACTGCTACCCAGCCATCACTCATGATGCCATTGCATTCATCTGTGAGCTATACTGTATCTACCCTGACCTCTGTCGTCAGGAGGGGGGCGAGAGGTTTGTTTCACAGTGTCAATAACAATAACCAGGGGCGTCACAAGGGGGGGGGGGGGGGGGGGGGGAGTGGAACTGAGTTACTATGGCCCAAGATGGAGGAGGGGCCTTAAGTATTTTATACTTTAGCTATTGAAAAATAGCAGATCTACAAGCTTCTCGGTGCCGCGCTCTGAGCTTATATATGAGCAAATCTTTGAATATAATTTATGTATTTTTTGTAACTCAAATTTTGCTTCTGGGGGGTTCCCTGGAACTAAATATTTTGAGATGGCGGTCGCCGTGGCCAAATACATGTCATTTTGGGGGTCCTTCACATGAAAGCATTTGAGGACCACTGACATAGAAACAAGGATTTGAAATATTCAAAGACTTAAAAAAATAGCAGATCTACAAGCTTGCAGCGCGGCACTCGGTGCCGCGCTGTGAGCTTGTATATCTGCTATTTTTCAATAGTTAAAGCACAAAATGTGAGTGAATCCTTGTACCCAGGGCCCAGAATTTGGTGCGACACCCCTGATGCCATATTCCATTCATCTGTGAGCTATACTGTATCTTCCCTGACCTCTGTTGTCGGGAGGGGGGCGAGAGGTTTGTTTTTGACTTCACACAGTGTCAATAACAATAACAATCTGTCATGAGAAAACACCACAGACAGACACCCAGACTGACTGAAGCCTTTTTTCTTAAATGCTAAACCATGTGGTTCTCAACCTTTTCAGGCCCTGACCCCCACCCCAACATAATCATATTTGAACTGGGGACCCCCCGCCCTGACAAGCACTTGGAATGTCGATTTAGTTTGACCTGGTTCCACAGATAAACGTTGTGAAAATAGCTGACCTAGAAGCTCATAACGCCTTGCACTGTGATGCGTTGTGAACTTTTAGATCTGCTATTTTTTAAACATTTGCCTCTTTTTTATATTATTTGACAATTTGGCCAATGTTGGAACAGTTTTATAAAGTATAGTTTGTTACTTTTTACTTTTGTTGTCTTTTTCTCTTTCTTTGTGATTCAAAAGTTATATTTATTTTTCGTAACTACACAGAATGTGGCTACAGTATGGTATTAAAAAGGCCTTAAGTCCTAAAAGTCCCCAGGTTGAGATCCACTTCGCTAAACGTGCAATGGTGGTGCATGCTGCCTGAAAATAGGCGATCTACAAGCTGTGAGCTTATAGATTGGCTATTTTCAGCGAGCCACACTGTTGTATGATAGACTATAAATAAATTAAAGGGGTGGCAAGTTATATTTTATATAAAATAAGTGTTAAAGCGGCATTATGTGACAGATTTGAACCCGGATCTCTTTTTTTATCTCTTGCTTTGGGGAGAAATTAAATTTTGACCTTAAATTAAAGATGGGGTGCCATGATTGTTTTCCCCCCTAAAACATGATGATCAGGTATTATTGTGACCGTAGTTCGCAGTTTTTGTGACCGTAGGTGGCAGTTTACTATGAAAACTGGCACATCCTGTCCGTCAGTGACTCAGTCAGTCCGTCCGTTCCGTAACACCTCAATGTCTATAGCTGACATCACATTGTTGACTGTCAGGACTGCTGACTATCATCACCTGGATATCCATATATGAAGATCACGACACTGACCTCATCAAACCCTGGATATACATACATGGAGACGACTAGATAGTCCTAGATCTCCATATATGGAGCTGGTCAATACCTCTACATCTGACCTTACGGACTCCATATATGGATATACCTGACCTGTTCTGACATCACAGTGCTGACTCGACCAGCTCAGCAGAAAGTTATACAGTATACCAAAGCGCCCATGCATGTGCACGCACCCATGTGCATAGCTGGTGATTAATAGGAGGAAGATTATTTCCAAAACAGTAGTACAGAAAGTGTTAAAATTATGTTTTAAGTGACCCAGCTGAAGTTAGCCACACCCACAGTGTTGGGTGTATGGTAAAAGGGGAGGGGATGATTTTATGATGTCATTAAATCAGTGTTTCTCGGTCGGGCCTTTTGACTCAGAGGCTTTCAGCAAGAAACCAAAAATACACAAGGAAGGCAAATTTGCACTTTTTGACCCCACCCGGTGGTCAATTAGAGTAACTAGAAGCTCGGCCGCCCGAAGGGCGGCCGAGCGTCTAGTCAGCGACCTGGCCAACTCAGGAACAATGTAAATAGGGAATGAATGCCCTGCCCTTTAATGCAAACCTCATTATATCTGTTGTCATAGGATCCGTTTTGACCATCTGTTTGGCCGTGTGTCCATTTATGCCCATATATGGAGATATCTGTCTGTCTACGTCCATTTCATGCCCATATATGGAGATATCTGTAGGACCCGTTTTGACCATCTGTTTGCCTGTGTCCATTTATACCCATATATGGAGTTATCTGTCTGTCTGCGTCCATTTTATGCCCATATATGGAGATCTCTGTAGGACCTGTATTGACCATCTGTTTGCCTGTGTCCATTTATGCTCATATATGGAGATATCTGTATCTGTCTGTCTGCATCCATTTCATGCCCATATATGGAGATCTCTGTATCTGATGTCTGTGTCCGTTTATGCCCATTATGGAGATCTCTGCATCTGTTAGTGCCCCCGACTACCTGCTGCGGTGGGAAACACGCGCGCCGAATTTAAAATAGGGAATGAATGCCCCACCCTTTAATGCAAACCCCATTATACCTGTTGTCATAGGATCCGTTTTGACCATCTGTTTGCCTTTGTCCACTTATACCCATATATGGAGATCTCTGCAGACACAGTACCGGTTCCGGCCCTACCCTTTAATGCAAACCCCATTATACCTGTTGTCATAGGACCCGTTTTGACCATCAGTTTGCCTTTGTCCACTTATGCCCATATATGGAGATCTCTGCAGACACAGTACCAGTTCCGGCCCTACCCTTTAATGCAAACCCCATTATACCTGTTGTCATAGGACCCGTTTTGACCATCTGTTTGCCTTTGTCCACTTATGCCCATATATGGAGATCTCTGCAGACACAGCACCCCTTACTTTACTTACAGAGCGCCCCGGAGTTCCCTAGCCCCTGGGCTCCTTATTCCCCTTTATTATTTAAGTTTAGCGTGAGAGGGAACTGCCCGGGCTTATCCACATTATTCACCTGGTTCTCTTAAAGGCACAGCCCGCTAATTCCCCTGAACCCAACCGCTCTGAAGAGCACCCTGAACTTTGCTCACCTCGAAGTGAGAGGAAGAAAGACTTTAGTTTATGCCACACTCAGAGAGATTTTTAGTTGACTCATCTAGCGTATGTGATGTCAGAGCCTTTTATGAAGTGATGTCACAATGAGTCAGCGCTTGCTCCGGAACAGCCCGATGTCAGTCATCTCCGCATAAGGAGATTCCAAATCTTTCGTGCCGGATCCAAAAAACTGTGTATCGGGTCGTGTCGAAGCCTAGCTAAGAACGTAGGCAAAGGTCTGAGCTGTCTGTGTGCGAAATTTGGAGTCTGTAGCACCAACCATGTGCTGTCAGGGCTCATCCATGCGATTCGGGCCATTCAGATTCGGCGTCCATTGGCTTCAATTAGTAGTCAGGACTCCGCATATGGAGATTCTGAACCTTTAGCGTTGGTTCCGGAACACCGCATATCGGGTCGGGTCGAGGCCTAGCTAAGAACGTAGGCAAAGGTCTGAGCTATCTGCGTGCGAAATTTGGAGTCTGTAACACCAACCACAGCACATGGTTGGTGTTACAGACTCCAAATTTCGCACGCAGATAGCGGAGGCATATGCGGAGTCCTGACTACTAATTGAAGCCAATGGACGCCGAATCTGAATGGCCCGAATCGCATGGATGAGCCCTGACAGCACATGGTTGGTGCTACAGACTCCAAATTTCGCACACAGACAGCTCAGACCTTTGCCTACGTTCTTAGCTAGGCTTCGACACGACCCGATACACAGTTTTTTGGATCCGGCACGAAAGATTTGGAATCTCCTTATGCGGAGATGACTGACATCGGGCTGACATCGGGCTTCCGGAGCAAGCGCTGACTCATTGTGACATCACTTCATAAAAGGCTCTGACATCACATACGCTAGATGAGTCAACTAAAAATCTCTCTGAGTGTGGCATAAACTAAAGTCTTTCTTCCTCTCACTTCGAGGTGAGCAAAGTTCAGGGTGCTCTTCAGAGCGGTTGGGTTCAGGGGAATTAGCGGGCTGTGCCTTTAAGAGAACCAGGTGAATAATGTGGATAAGCCCGGGCAGTTCCCTCTCACGCTAAACTTAAATAATAAAGGGGAATAAGGAGCCCAGGGGCTAGGGAACTCCGGGGCGCTCTGTAAGTAAAGTAAGGGGTGCTGTGTCTGCAGAGATATCCATATATGGGCATAAGTGGACAAAGGCAAACAGATGGTCAAAACGGGTCCTATGACAACAGGTATAAGGGGGTTTGCATTAAAGGGTAGGGCCGGAACTGGTACTGTGTCTGCAGAGATCTCCATATATGGGCATAAGTGGACAAAGGCAAACTGATGGTCACATCGAATCTGGAGAGAAAACTCCCACCGTATCCACGAGTTTCCTACGCCCCATAGTGCATTGCGCAAACGTCTGCACGAGGTTCCGCCGCCGATTTACAAGCTCACAACGGGTTGCATCTGCGACGCGACGTGAGCTTGTATGTCTGCTGTCAAACCCGGAAGTTTGGTCCTGATAGTCTCCAGTAAACTCCCACGGAAACTTGTGGATACAGGATGTGAAATTAGAAAGGATGAAATGGAACACTTGTAAAATTTAAGCTGACAAAATGGTCCTTCTGGGGTAGCAACACACTGTTATTGCCCCCTGTTATTGAAGAAATGGTTATCGGAATATGGACTTTTTAACAAAATACTATTATTCAAACAAAAGAAATATACAGTATATCATTTTCATTCCCTTTAGGCACAGTGGCAGGTGGATTAGGTGTTAGTGGGACACAACACACAGGAGAGCTGATGAAGACGGAAGTTTGAAAAACTTCAAAGGTTAGAAAACAAACGACACTTTAATCTAAAAGCCTAATAGGATTTCCAGGGCTGGGGGAAGAAAATTATTTAAAAAGGCATTTTCGTATTTTTTTTCCCCCGTACGATTCTGACAGCTGGGAAATACGGGAACGGGGGGTTAGTTCAAACGCAGTTGGTTTCCTGGGGCGTGAGACTCAATTCCACTTGGCGTGATATTATGTAAATGCCTTCCGTAAATCCATGACGGCTTATCCCTGCCAATGAGGTCAGTCACTAGCCCGCCTTGGGAAGAGGAGACTTCTTGTGCTGTCATGTGCCGGGGCATCCCATTCCCAGCCCCGTGAGCGTCTGTAACGTTTTTCAAACCGCTATTGGCATTTCCATTTGGCCTACAGGAACTATCGCGTCCCCGCCGATGAAAAGAAGTAGAGCTTCATTACATAATTAATCTGGGAGGTGGTTTGCCCTTCTTACCCCCCAGGAACCTTCTTTTGTGTGAATGAATGTTGAGAGAGAGGGAGAGAGAGAGAGAGAGAGAGAGAGAGAGAGGCCCCTGGAGTGCCATAGTTCTGGTCCAGGTGGTGAAAATTGATTGTGAACTTTGTTGATTAGAAGCAGCTCAGTGGAGTGGAGCCTTCGGGAGCGCCCCCGAAAAGCCGATTTCCATCAGGGTTAATGAATGCTGGGCTGAGCCTGGTGCTGCTGCTGCCCAGGGACCTACACCAGATAGAAACGCTGTCATGGCTTTGTTCTGACATCACAGCTCGAACGCGTTGGAGAGGGCAGGAATGTGTCACACAACACTTGCGGCAGTTTGAATGGGTTATCTCTACTTAACCAAGTTTCCTCGTGGGCCGTGAACCAACGAAACACGATGGGGAACCACTCACAGCCCTACTGCGTTCCATTGATCCACGCCGGTACACAGTCGATGTGTTGACCATTAAAGGAGTAGTTCATCCCCAAAATGACTTTTTTCTATTGATTACTCACACCATGGAGACTTGAGTTCAATAATATATTTTTTTTGTATCTGTCGCATTCCTAAGACAAAAAAATATATATAGTATATTTACCCCCATTGATCCGCATGGGGACCCAAATGCATTTGGGTCCCCATCCGGAATCAATGGGGGTAAATTCATTGTAATCAAATTATTGTCTTGAAAAAAGTAATTTGGGGAGTGAACTACTCCTTTAAAATAAACACGCTTTGAAAATTCACAAGGCCCACCCTTCTGACTACTTAACGAGGTGTTAAGGACTACTTAACAAGGTGTTAAGTGGTCAGATGGGTTGACTACGGAGTACTTTCGAGATGTGTTTGCCATGATAAAAAGAAAATAAGTTGGGATTCGGAACTGCTATAGCCCATGTTGTGGTGCAGTGATGTTGTTTTGGAGATTACTGGGTAGGGCTGGGCGATAGGACTTCAAATCAATATCACCATAATTTCAAACTTTGTTGTGAGCTTGTAGATCGTCTAGTTTTGCTAGTGTTTCCTCCAACTTTTACTTCTACTCCACTAAATCTCAGAGGCAAATATTGTACTTTTTTAATTCTATGGAAACTTACTAGATATTGATAATTATTATTAATCTCCCAGCCCTGTGTGTGTGTGTGTGTGTGTGTGTGTGTGTGTGTGTGTGCGCGTGTGCACGTGCGTGCGTGCAACACAGGAACAGACTTCAGTTGAAAACAGCTTCAGGACGTATTGCATTTGTTCCCACTGATGTATCCTCAGAGGGAGGAAGATAGCCCTGCCGTGTGCTGCTCCATTAAACTCTCAAGCTCTCTGCTAATTGACTACTACTGCTTTACTGCATGTCTGCAACTCCATGGATGATGGCACTGTAAAGGGATTTTGTTTATAGCGCTTTGATGTGAAAAGCAGGTTGATGCTGCGTGGTAGAATGCAAAGTTTTAAATGGCAAAGAGACTGTAGTTTTATTATCACCATGAGAAATACAGTGTAGCCTTCCTGTACTGGACTTGTAGTCATAAATCAATGGACCCGTACGAACAGTGGTTTAAAGTCCAGGATTCGAAATTTACTTGAGTAAAAGTACAACTATTTTGATCCGAGATGTAGTGGTGTAGAAGTATTTTAAATTTGAAATACTCAAGTAAAGTACAAATACCTCAACATTTGACTTAAGTAAATGTACTTAGTTACTTGACACCACTGCATACGAACCCGGCATCGCCGTGTATTGAGTACCGTGCCTTCAAGCCATTTTATGCAGTGGTGTAAAGTAACTAAGTACATTTACTTAAGTACTGTACTTAAGTACACTTTTGAGTTATTTGTACTTTACCTGAGTATTTCCAATTTCCAATACTTTTACTTCTACTCCACTACATTTCGGATCCAAATATTGTACTTTTACTCCACCAAATGTGTTTGAAAACTTTAGTTACTAGTTGCTTTGCAGATATCAATTATGATATTATAAAACATACATACAGTAGATGACTTTACCAAAAGTAAAAGTACAAAATTGTTTGAAAATAGCCGATCTACAAGCTCACAGCGCATCGAATTACTTTTGGTACTTTAAGTACATTTTGACGCCAACACTTTCATACTTTTACTCAAGTACATTTTGAATTCTGTACTTCTAAGTTTAACAAAGTACTTCTATAATGCAGTATTGATATTTTTAGTCAAGTAAAAAATGTGAGTACTTTTTCCACCACTGATTTTATGCATAAGTGCAAGCGTGCGTGTGCGTGTTTGCGCGTGTGTGTGTGTGTGTGTGTGTGTGTGTGTGTGGGAGAGAGAGAGAGTGCAGAGGCCCCACGTTTCATGCAGTCAGGGTTGACAGCCTGCCAGCACCACAACGTGATAAATAGGAGTCCGTTGGCCGCTGATTAGCCAGGTCGTTGTTCCTGTGATGTACAGCCCCGTCTGAACCCAGTATTACTACCACAGGGGTGTCACACCACATTCTGGGCCCTGGGTACAAGGACTCACTGCGGGCCCCCCTTTTCTTCACCCTGGCTTGTACACGGCAGAGTTCAGACACTGCTCGGAGACGTGCCACCTGCAGAAGTTCTCCGACGGGGAGGAGGGGGAGTACAGGAAGGTAATAGAGGACTTTGTGGGCTGGAGTCAGCTGACCAAGCTACAGCTCAATGGTTCCAAGATCAAGGAGATTGTTATTGACTTCCGGAGAACCCGCCCCACCCCACAGCCAGTTTCCATCGGGGGGGTGGAGGTTGAGGTGGTTGAGTCCTATGAATTCTTGGTGTTCAAATTGACCACAAGCTGACTGGTCAGTAAATACAGACTGCCTTTACAAAAAAGGTCAGAGTAGGCTGTATTTCCTAGGGAGACTGGCCTCATTTAACATCTGCAGGAAACTACTTTCAGATGTTCTATCATTTCGGTGGTCAGTAGTGTGCTCTTCTATGCTGTGGTGTGCTGGGGAGGAAATGCCAGACAGAGGGACACAGGTAGATTGGACAGACTGATTAGGCGGGCTGGCACGTTGACAGGGGCCGAGCTGGACTCGCTGGTGGCAATGGCAGAGAAAAGGACTCTGGCCAAGACATTGTCCATACTGGACGATGTCAGCCACCCGCTGCACACAGCACTTTACTCTCAAAAGCGTACATTTAGTAATAGGTTTAAATCCCTATCATGCAAAACAGACCGATATGTTGTTCATCATGCTCTTTTTATTGATAACTTGTGTGAATGTACTGCATTGGAGCTGTTGAACGAAATGAATTTTCTTCGGGATTAATAAAGTATCTATCTATCTATCTACTGTATCTATCTATGAATGTTCTTCATAGGGGGAGTGGTTTAACACATTTAGATTGGGAATTAATTATTACGCATTATTTTGTGCTTCAACTGTTGAAAAATAGCAGATATACAAGCTCACAGCGCGGCAAGCGAGCTTGTAGATCTGCTATTTTTGAAAAATCGTGAAAATCGGTCAGTCAGTGGTGCTCAAACCTTTTCATGTGAAGGACCCCCAAAATGTATTTTGGCCACGGACCACCTCAAAATATTTAGTTCCAGGACCCCCCAGAAGCGAACATTTTAGTTAGATCTGCTATTTTTCAATAGCTAAAGTATAAAATATTCTCCACCTTGGGCCCTAGTAACCCCCCCCCCCCCCCCCCCTTGTGACGCCCCTGTTACTACAACACAGTGGACCCATGCCTGACAGCCCCGGCCTAACGGCCCGACAGCAGTTTATCCGATGTACAGGCCGGCAGAACTGTGTCACCAGATAGGCCTTTTTGTTGTCTCAGCACACTTTCCCCTTATTCATTTCTTGAATCCACCCTGTCCGCTGCTGTGGTGGTGAACTCTTCCACGCAAAGGACAATTATACTGTACAGACTGGGCCAGGCGAGGGTGACGTGCTGAGTTATTGGTTAGAGTTGTGGTTCTCAAAAAAACGTTAATCTGGTCAGAATTTATTGAGAGGAGGAGATGCAGCATTTCATTTTAGAGGGGGTCACACACACGCACGCACGGCAGTGCACACACACACGCAAGCAAGCGCACGTGCACGCAAATACAGTTAGCTTGCTCTCCCACGGCACCCGTGGGAGAGTGTGTGTGTGTGTGTGTGTGTGTGTGTGTGTGTGTGTGTGTGTGTGTGTGTGTGTGTGTGTGTGTGTGTGTGTGTGTGTGTGTGTGTGTGTGTGTGTGTGTGTGTGTGTGTGTGTGTGTGTGTGTGTGTGTGTGTGTGTGTGTGTGTGTGTGTGTGTTTTAACTGCCCATGATCAAGGCTATGATGGTTTCCATTTTCTGTTGTGTGGTATCATGGTTGAGATGGTTTGCGTTGTCCTTGAGGTTCTTCAGTTAAACTTCTACTGCTTGTTATTATTATATATTTTTTCAACCTCGCCTTCATCTGATCAACCTTAATGTTCCTATATCCGACGTGGATGCTCACTCAGCCACTTTGAACAAGAGACACAACAAAGAAAAATGTATCTTTTGTTTACTTCTGGGAGGAAGACGCAGCTACACCCCCCCCCCCCCCCCCCCCCCCCCCCCCCCACACACGCACACACCGTTTGTGCAGGACAACGGTGATTGTTCGTTCCACCATAAAATGTTAAATGATAAATGTTTACAGTAGTGGAGGAGAGTCTGTCCATTTAAACTGAGATAACAAGACACGATGGGGCACACACACACACACACACACACACACACACACACACACACACACACACACACACACACACACACACACACACACACACAGCCCTGGAGGACTGAAGGCACAGAAGAAGTGTCTCTCTCTCTCTCACTCTCTCTCTCTGTCTCTCTCTCTCTCTCTCTCTCTCTCTCCCACTCGTTTTGACAGTGCGCATTATTAGGCTACCTAACCTGCGGAGTATTGTTTCTAGATAAGTGTGTGTGTGTGTGTGTGTGAGTGTCGCTGCATGCTATAGTAACTACCGGTATACAGCTATCTGCAGCTCCTTGTTAGACTGTTGTGAGGGGAATAAACACCCGAAACTGTAATAAAAAATCACCCAAAACCGGAACATTTTAACTCCATTCCTTGCAACACCCTAGATATTGGTCAAATTACGCCTCTGCTCTCTCTCTCTCCCAAATACCATTTCCCTCCAGCTATAGGCCAACCAAACGATCCCGCCACTTGGCACGAAAGACAACCCACAAAGTTCCCTGTGCGAGTACGAGATCAAACGCAGAAATGCAGCTTTGTTTCTCTCTTACATGGCAGTTATTGTGTACTCTACTGTACATACTGTAAGCAAATAATTGCGCACACACTGGCACACAGTCTTTGCTTTTCAACATGGCTGCGAAGTCTCTTTCCTCACAGCAGGGATGATCAAAACCCACAAAGGTCGGGACCGGTTCTTGAACTCCATCAGAGCGGGGAGCGCCCCCTCCTGCTGTGCAGTGCGCGGCATGGTAAACACGCCCGCCATCCAGGCTGTTGCATCGCTTTGCTCTTCAACAAGCAGCATATCGTCGTTGTCGGGTGGAAGCCTCGTATCTCCAAGTTTCAAATTTGTACATTTTCTCGCAAAGTAAAGCCCTGCTTCATCACACAAGGCTGTCGCACGAAAGTAGTGAAAACAGCCGATCTACAAGCACGCAACTTGCGTGCTTGTAGATCGTGCTTGTAGATCGATTTCACTAGTTTAACACAAAACAAACGGTTTTGGACATACAAGGTTTCCCCCCCGACAACGACGAGATGCAACCTGTCACGGTGGAAGCGGCGAGAGAGAGACAAGTGATAACATGACAGATTGATACGACTCTTGCACACACGTCGTTGCGTTGTGGGGGGATTTGACGAGATAAGACTAGATATGCTTCCCTGTTGATTTTTCTTTCCCAAAGCGAAACATTGTTGTCGCTGCAATGCGGGGTGGAACCGGTTGCTTGAAATGGGGAAAAAACAAGGAAGCTGTGCTTCCAAATGGATCCAATGTAGTTGTTATTTAGCATCACATTGCGACATGTTGTGAACTTCTAGATCGGCTATTGCTGTTTGATACTTTTGTGTGACGCTGTAGCATGGCGAAATGGGGCATTAACCTACCAAAAAATATATAATTTTATGGAGAAACGATGTTTCTGCCTGACAGCAACGATGTTCTTATTCTCAGGGACGCGCAGAGAACTTAGAGTTGCAGGGGCTGACATTTCTAAAAGGGTCTGTTGGTATAAATATCAAAAATAGCAGACCTCCAAGCTCACAACGCGTCGCAGCTTGGAGGTCGGCTATTTCTGGTGCTTGATACCACACTGAACCAAGCATAATCAAGTGAATACTGGAGATGTGGCGTACGACATGGATTTCTACACAGAGAGGGCAATTCTTTCAACATAAGATGCTCCATTCAAGTTCAGGAGAGTTTGGACAAGGCAATTCTCTTCGATGCTGCCTTCAGGTATGGCATGAAAAGGGGGCATTTGCATTTCTTTCACCACAGTAAAAACTGCATTCATGGTGTGGAGAGGGCACTTTTTTTTTACAGACGAGTGAAAGGGCAGGGGCTTAAGCCCCCTTTGATATCTATGTGTGCACGTGCCTGCTTATTCTCGTGGTGGAAATGGAGACAAGCGATAACCTGACAATCTTGGTTTTAGATAAATAAACTTTGTTTTATTTTAATCTCCTCGAATGCTCGGATCTCAACTTCTTTTTTCTACAATATTTTAATCCCACTGATCCTAGAAGCACCTTATATATTTTTACTACGATTTTATCTCCCTTGAGCAGCCGGTTGTTCTCTGCTTTTCGATAACCTGACAGATTGATACGACTGCACGTGACGCATGTGACGAAATAAGACTGGATGCTCCCGTCGATTTATTTCCCCGAGCGCATGCCCTAGTTTAATGAAACAGGGCATTGATGTTGGGAAAAAAATATGGTTTAAATATTGTCTGCGCGACAGTGACGATATATATTGATCATATTCACACAGCAACCATTGTGCTCTTAGAGTCATAACGCATGACATAATGCCATGTATGTGAGCAATGGCAATTGTTGATATGAAAAGGCTAGAAAACCACTGAACTATTAGGTGTAGGGTTGGTAAATGAGAAGGGCTTTCTGTAGGAGTACTTGGTACTGTATGTACAGGAGAACCTCTCTCCAGGTGGCAGTATTGTGCCAAGAGGCTTTGTAATTGAGCCTTCACACGAAGGTGAGGCCCAGGAAAGAGACAACAAAGGAATCAATCAATAAAGCGTGTTGTTATACAGCCCATAAACACAGCGCTCATACAGTAAATGTCATTGTCAAGGCCTCCTCTAGGGTGTCTGTGTCATTCATCTTCCCACGGCACTGGCCAGAAAGCTGATGGGTGTGCACTGCCAAATTCAGGACACACATGGAGGAACTGCAATGTAAGAGGGTAGACCTTTGATAATCCACTTTGCAAATTCAGTGGTGGTCTGCTTTACCCAGCTGATGGTTGCTCATGAGGTGCTCATGGGGGACCTACGTTGTCGGGAAGTACAGGAAGTACCGCCCAAAGGAAGTTAGGTTGATGCGGTGCAGATGTTTTTGTTTACAGTACATTCCCTGGGCATGAACGTGTTGGGCTGGGGGGGGGACCCCCTGGAACTCCCTCAAGGACCCCCTGGGTGGTCCCGGACTTGTGCCCAACCGGTGATGTTGGTAACTCAATGTCCCACTCAGCTCAAATTGCCCCAAAGTAGAAACTGTGGAAATCTCCTTAGGTAATATATGACCTGTCCTTATGTTTAACTCCTTCTGTGGATGGATGTGTTAATAAAGGCTGTCCCTCCGTCAGTCAGGCAGTCAGTCCCTTTGTATGTCCGTCATGTCACATCACGTCACGTCACACTTTTGCCCCTATACTCTTATCTCTGCCACTGTTGCTCCTATCCATGCCAAACTTTGCACACACACTCCTTGGCTGCCAAATCACAATGTCACAGCCCCTGATTTCTCACATGGCCCTCTTCTAGCGCCACCATCAGGCCAATTTTTGCAAAACACATGTTTGGACACTGCTCCAGATTTTGGCTGAAAATCACACAAAGCGGTACACAGTATCTCTAAAGTCATGTCATCAATATGGATCTGTCCCATTTCCCATATTCCCTCCTGATTGGCTACGATTGCCTTCTAAAGATTGTGTATGCGACGTGACGGTCGCTTACCTCCCGATTAGGGAGTCTTACTGATAAGTATATAGTGACACCAACATAGACGGTGTGTGCGTATAGGCGACGTGCGCGTGTTTGCAGTACAAGAGAGGAAAGTGGTGCGATAAAGACGGACACAGAGCCTCATACAACCCTGCTTGTGTGTTTGGGGTTTGGGGTGGGGGAGGGGAGGGGAGAGGGGGTACTTGTTTTTCGCTGATCTCATGTCCTCTTTGCAAGACAGTAAACAGTATCCAGTGCTGGTGCTTTTTTCATTTTTGTATTTTATTTTCCGGTCTCAGTTCTTCAGCGGGAGCTGCTGTGGAAGCTTTTGAAAGCTAATCTCGTCCACACACGTCCCTCTCCTTGCTCTCTCTCTCTCTCTCTCTCTCCCTCTCTCAATCCTCTCTCCAGGGGTGTCACACCACATTCTGGGCCCTGGGTACAAGGATTCACTGCGGGCCCCCCATGTGCTTTAACTATTGAAAAACAGCAGATATACAAGCTCACAGCGCGCTGCAAGCTTGTAGATCTGCTATTTTTGAAAATATTTTTTTCTTTTTTAAAAACCTACCGTATGTTTCTATGTCAGTGGTGCTCAAACCTTTTAATGTGAAGGACCCCCAAAATGATATGCATTTGGCCACGGACACCCATCTCAAAACATTTAGTTCCAGGGACTCCCCCAGAAGCAAAATGTGAGTTACAAAATGTTTGCTTAAAAAATATACATATATTCAAAGATCTGCATTCATTTTCACGACTTTTCAAAAATAGCAGATCTACAAGCTCGCAGCGCGGCACTCGGTGCCGCGCTGTGAGCTTGTATATCTGCTATTTTTCAATAGTTTAAGTATAAAATAATGAAGGCCCCTCCACCTTGGGCCCTGGTAAGTCAGTCCCACTCCGCCCTTGTGACGCCCCTGCTCTCTCCCTCTCACAATCCTCTCTCTCTCTCTCTTTCTCTCTCTCTCTCTCTCTCGCTCTCTCTCTCGCTCTCTCTCTCTCTCTGTCTCTCCTCTCTATATCTCTCTCGTGGCTGCTTCGGCGTACAAGCTCAAAACCCGTCGCTTCCGTGACGTGTTGTGAGCTTGTACATCAGCTATTTTTCGACACACTGACTGTATTACCGGTGCCATGTTACTTCTCTTTCTCTCTCCTCGTCCCTCACAGCCGTAACATGCTCACCCCCCCCCCCCCCCCCCTCTCAATTTCCCATGCCTGTGATATCCTACAGCCACCATCACCAAGCCATTGATATTCAGAGGGCGTTTGCATCTTTTATTTTTTTCCCCCCATCATGCACCACTCCCTCCCTCCCTTCCTCCATCCTTCCCCCAGTTTCCAGATTGTGTTTATTATCCGTGGGAGGGGTGGGAAAAAAAATCAAAGCGTGTTGTTTAGTTTTTGCTTTCTTTCCGCGGGATGTAAACAATATTGTCCCCAGGCTGTTTAATGGAGCGCTCTAATAGAAGTGGTTTTCAGAAAGACACGCGCCTAAAAGGCTGTGTGTGCGTGTGTGTGTGTGTGTGTCCGTCCAGACGGGGCTGTTTAAAGATCCTGCTGGAACATAGGGGAAGAATGTCTGTGCCTGGCCCGGCTGGGCTCTGCTCATCAACGCTGAACAGACAGGTGTTGCTGCATTCTGGATGCCGGGGTAGACAGACAGCAGACACACAGGGGCTGCTGCCTGCTACCTCCATGAATATTTCATGACCAGGGACTGTTCTTCTCCAGCTATTCTCTCTCTCTCTCTCTCTCTCTCTCTCTCTCTCTCTCTCTCTCTCTCTCTCTCTTACACACACACTCACTCTCTCTCCTTGGTATCCCATCCTCCAGCCACGTGCACACACAGACATCAAAGGGGGCTGGAGCCCCTGCCCCTTTATCCGTCCATAAAAAGTGCCCTCTCCAGAACATGAATGCCGTTTCTACTATGGTGAAGGAAATGCAAATGGCCCTCTTTCCATGCCATACCTGAAGGCAGCATTCAAGAGAATTGCCTTGTCCAAACTCTCCTGAACTCGAATGCAGCATCTTATGTTGAAAGGATGTCCCTCTCTGTGTAGAAATCCATGCCATTACGCCACATCTCCATTATAGACTTGATTATGGTTAGTTTAGTGTGGTATCACACACTGAAAATAGCCGACCTCCAAGCTCACAACGAGTCTGCAATTTTCGATAGTATTATATTTCCACCAAAAGGCCCTTTTAGAAATGTCAGCCCCTGCCTCTCTAACACTCTCTGCACATCCCTGCCTTCCTCACATCCTTTCTCTCTCTCACCCATCTCTTGCCATATCTCTCTCGTTCTCTGTATCTCTGTATCTCTCTCTCTCTCTCTCTCTCTCTCTCTCTCTCTCTCTCTCTCTCTCTCTCTCTCTGTCTGTCTCATGCGTTCTCCTATCTCTCTCTCTCTTGCTCTCCCTCCCCCGCCTCGCTCTCCCTCCCTCACCCCCCGATCTTTCTATTTCTCTCTCTCTCTATCTCTCTCTGTTTCTCTTTCGCTCTGACTACCCCCCCCCCCCCCCACCACCACCTCCCCTAGTCATTTTCTCCACGACTGAGTATGAAACACTCATAAAGAAGTTATGAGGACAAAATGAATGGTTTTCTGAAGAAAAAAAAGAAAAAACACACCGCACTCGGGCAGCACCACTGATCTGTGAAAATATTGCCCACCGCAAAGCATGAAATAAAACATGAAAAAAAGAATCAAGAGAGTGATTCTTACCAACCATGCAGTCCTTTTTGGTCATCTGCTGTAGAATCACACCGACGGACATGAAGACTCATTTCCGCTATATCATAAGCCATTCTTTTCAGGCCATGACCCCCCAAAATATTCATATTTGAATTGGGGACCCCCCAAATTAATCATATTTGAACTGGAAACCCACCCACCCCGGCAAGCACTTGGAATTGTTGGCATTACATTTAGTTTGATGTCGGTTCCACAGATAAACATTGTGAAAATGGCAGAACTACAAACTGTCACCCGATACCTACATTATCATCCCTTAGTATGGGTCTGTTATCACTGTCGTCATCCCTTAGCTGAGGCTCGGTAGTCTGTCTACTGGCTACCAGGAGGCTGGTAGACCGGTTATCACCCATTGTCTTATCACTGCATGTGCATGCGTCCTCACACGTTCAGGGGAATAAAAAAAGTCATACCCACGCTGGGATTCGAGACCACCAGGTTGGGATTACTAGCCATGTGCTCTTTCAGAGGATGCTACTGAGAAGGAGGCGCCACTGAAATGTTTGTTTTATTGACGAAACCGTGACGGAGGCGCGCCGTCTCAGACGACGTGCGAACGTCGCATGAGCCGACTCAACGCCGTTACAGAGTTATGTGCCGTTATGGACAGAATAGTAAATATTATTCCCCCCTAGTTCGCATGGTCCAAGTTAGGACAAAGCAACAAAAAGAAAAAATAAGTGGGCCAGCTGCCTGGTTAGCTCACTCAGCAGCGTTGGTTAGCAGGGAATCCAAAGGCCCGGATTCGATTCCCACCGAGGGAACGACTAGTAAATTATTCCTCTAAATGTGCGTTGGCGCATGCCTATTGCAATGACAAGACCATGGGTGATAACTGGTCTACCAGCCTCCTGGTAGCGAGTAGACGGACTACTGAGCCCTAGCTAAGGGATGATAATGGTAATAACAGACCCATACAGGGATGACAACAGGGGAATCGGCTGAAATTGTGAGCTTGTAGATTATTATCACAATGTTTTCCTCTTTCTTACATCATTTTGGACAATTGGGCTAATTCGATGTTAACTCATTGCATGCCAGGCCCGATAGTCCCGAGATTATTTCAATGTCTTTCCCTGCCAGGCCCGATAGTCCAGAGAATTTCCCGTTTTTGAAAAAAAAAAAAAAAAAATTGACCCCAAAAAATGTAGTAGGCATGATAGCAATCGCGAAATTGCATGTTTAACCCCCATAGCAACCCCATCTTTCAAACATGGCAGCCATCTTTGTTTATCTTAGGAAAACATAATGGCTGCTATCTCATGAATGCCTGAACGGATTTCCATTCAGATTTTTTTGTTTGAAAGCTGTGAGCAATGTGGACACACGTGGTGCATTATCTAGGCATGGGTGTGCATGATCCGTGCACTATGAATTACATGGAAGTCTATGGAGACAGGGGCATATGAGAGTACGAAGGTATTGTTAAATGGCAGGGTATGTGTTTTAAAAAGGAGCTGAGATAATGGAGACAGCCGTATGGTTGTGATTGGCTATTCTCAGCAATAGTCGGATCATGCAGATTGGAGGGAAATACTGGCGGACCTAGTGCAGAGCCCTGGGGGATCCCCCCGGTTCACCAAGACTTTGGGTTTTAAGTGATTAAACAGACAAAGAAAAGGCAAAAAAGAAAGATGCAAAAAATAGATGTGATATTGTCAGAGAATTCAATACAAGGATTTGGTGGTTGAAAGCTTTCTTTTATTTGCCAGACCCATGAAATGGGTAGGCCTACATAAGCAAATGTCGGTCTGTCCGGGTTTTCTATATAAAGGGTATATATGATGATGACATGATGATGACATGCCTATAAAAGGCATGATGTCATAAATGATGATGACAGACAGGGGGTCTGGCACAACCAGGTTGACCTGGTCTATTTTTTTATAAGAAAGCTTGAGATAGAGGAAATGAAATATGTAGCCTACGCCAATTAGGTTTTCTTTTCATATCGTCGTTGTCGGTGGAAACCTTGTATGTCCAAAACCGTTCATTTTGTATTCATCATTTTTAAAACAATATAAAGTAGTGAAAATAGCCGGTCTACAAGCACACACCGCCTCGCTATGCGAGGCATTGTGTGCTTGTAGAGCTGCTATTTTCACTAGTTTTGTGCGACAGTCTTGTATGATGAAGCAGGGCTTTACTTTACGAAAAAACATACAAATGTGAAACTTGGAGATACAAGGTTTCTGCCCGACAGTGACAATATTTTAGTCCCTTTTTTTCCCCTCTTTTTTATTGTTGATGAGTTCTGTGGTAATTAGACGACTCCGTGTTCCTGGAGCTTGATAATTTATTCGCACAGTGAGTGAAGCAATCTTTTCCTCTCTCCACTCCCACGTCTCTCTTCTCCGCGGAGCTGATTTATGGATATTGAGCAGATAAGAAAGAGGGTTGATACAACAATGAGATGAGATCCCTTATTTCACATTGTTATGAATAATTCGTGGTGGCCAATTGGTCCTGAAATATGCTTCCTGGTAAAAAACCAGTGGTGGGAAAAGTATCACACATTTTACTTAAGTAAAAGTATCAATACTGCAATAGGAACACATTGCAGTCAGTAAAAATCCGGAATTCAAAATGTACTTGAGTAAAAGTATGTGTAAAAGTCCGGGATTAAAAATGTACTTGAGTAAAAGGTACAAAAGTATTGGCATCAAAATGTACTTAAAGTACCAAAAGTAAAAGTACAACAATTGTGAAAATAGTAGATACCAGGCAACCCCCATTTTGGAAACCACTGCACAAGGAGATAACGTGTTCCCCCTAACACAGTGTGTCCCAAATGTTTGTTTTATGGCTTGCTTGAGTAAATATCCTCGAGAACCTCTATAGAAACGTCTAAAAACAATCTGACCCCAATTAACCAGACAGGCCAAAAATATTAATACAATTAATCAGGCATTAAGACGACGTCATGCTTCATGAAACATAACAGGGATTTTAATTTGGTGCCAGCACACCACAGCATTACAATTGACATTCAATTAAAACCCATGGGCAATTAAACAACATTAAAAGCGCAAACAGGAGGCTGAAGCTCATACTGTTTTCGTTCTTGGCTGTATTGCAATTTGAATCATTATTTAATGTTTATTTTTTATTTTTTATACTGCAGCGCCTTGTGTGTGTGTGTGTGTGTGTGTGTGTGTGTGTGTGTGTGTGTGTGTGTGTGTGTGTGTGTGTGTGTGTGTGTGTGTGTGTGTGTGTGTGTGTGTGTGTGTGTGTGTGTGTGTGTGTGTGTGTGTGTGTGTGTGTGTGTGTGTGTGCGCGCACTCATGTGCACACGTGTGTGTGTGTGTATGTGTGTGTGTGTGTGTGTGTGTGTGTGTGTGTGTGTGTGTGAATGCACTTGTAAAGTGCTTTGGAGAAAGGCTCTATATAAATGCTATTTACAATTGTACCATTAATATGTATTGTATGTAGGGATGGGTGTGTGTGTGTGTGTGTGTGTGTGTGTGTGTGTGTGTGTGTGTGTGTGTGTGTGTGTGTGTGTGTGTGTGCGCGCACTCATGTGCACACGTGTGTGTGTGTGTATGTGTGTGTGTGTGTGTGTGTGTGTGTGTGTGTGTGTGTGTGAATGCACGTGTGTGTGTGTGTGTGAATGCACTTGTAAAGTGCTTTGGAGAAAGGCTCTATATAAATGCTATTTACAATTGTACCATTAATATGTATTGTATGTAGGGATGGGTATCGAAAACCGGTTCTTGTTGAGAACCGGTTGCCCGTGGTTCGGTTCCATGGAATCGTTAGCCAATGTCCTTAACGATTCTGCTATCGATTCCTGCATATGCGCGATGACATCACGTCACACACGCGACGCGCTGCCTTGTTTAGAAGCAGCCAACATGTTGTCTGATGCTCTGGTCCTGTGACTAACTAAAGCAAACATAACAAGTAGCAGGCAGTCTACTTTATAGTGGCAGCCTACATAATACAGATGGTGCTGGTTACCTTTGCAATGTACGGATATATTCCATAATCCTGTGTCTGTCAATGTCGTCTCAAAAAAGAAGAAGAGAAAAAAAAAAGCATCGTGTCACCAGGCTTTCCTGCCTCCAGACGGTCCATGCAGAAGGAGTTTACTTTCACTTTCATTTAACAGAAAGCAACAGCTTTGCAAAAGCTCTTGCAAGGCTGCAAGGTACAGAAAAAGCCATCCTATAGCCTAAATGTCCCTTTATTTTAGCCAGTTTCAAAGGAAAACCACCTCCCGTTTCTCTGTTGTTGAAAAAAAAAAAAGTCAGTTCACTTTGCGTGGTGTCGTTGTGTGTCTGTCCGCACGCTGGATTAATCAATGCATGTCCAGGTGAAGCCCGTTAAAAGTCGTTATAGTATCCTCCGATAGTTTCACAAAGTACATTAAGCAACAGAAATGTATTATTTAACATTTTAAGTCCCTTACAGAGGTTTTACAACCCAAACAACAGGAACAGTGTCATGAGGTAATATTTTGCCCTTAAATATTTGAAAGGAATAGACTAGAGTCAGACTACTGTGACATAAGGTAAATTTCTCACCTTGAAAACAACAAATGCAACCTTATTTATTTTAGCTTTTAAGACAATCGTTTTAAAACAATATTTATTCAATAATAATATTTTTAATAATATTTGAAATAAATTATCTCAATATGTAGCCATAATTTTAAAATAAAGTTTTTGCCATAATCATGCAGCTCTAACAGTGACACAGACATAGCAGCAATGGCACAGCAATTACAAATATAGGCTATATACAGTAGTATGTATTTTTAACTTTAGGCCTTTCAGTGAATGATCAGCTGGCATCAATATTATATCCATATTAGGGCTACACTGTAAAAAAAATAAGTTGTGCCTTCACATTCTGAGCACTGCAAAAACGGGACGTTGGATTGAGCTTTTTTGGGTGAAAAATATAAATAAAAACTAGAAAAAGAAGAAAATGACAGGAGGAGAATAAGGAGTGGAGGAGGTAGAAAAGACCATTGGCCACTATTTCTGACCAGCCCCCTGCATGGCGAGGGGGCTGAGAATCGATAAGAGAATCGATAAGGAACCGGATCGATAAGCAGAACCGGAATCGGAATCGGAATCGCTAAAATCTTAACGATACCCATCCCTAATTGTATGTATAAACAAAGTACCGTAATTGCTTCAAACATTATCTTCATTAGGCCCTATATATATTTCATAGCACACACACTTCCATGTAATCTCTCATTTCGTTCTTGGGATTAACCATTTGGAACACAATGGCATGCCTGTATAATCAATCTAAGCGTTTGACAGTGCTAGTAGAGATATCATCATGGAGGTAGCATACATGCTACTGGCCTGAAAATGGTTGAGAACAACTGCTATAGGGGATTTGTTGATCTGTCTCCTGGCAATGTGCTTATTCAGCACCATGGAGAGAGGCATGAAAACATTTATATTGTCGCTGTCAGGTGGAATTCAGGTCAGGTGCAATGGATCCAATGTTATTTGTTATTGTTAGTCCCAGGTTTCATGTTTGGAGTCATCTGAAAACTATACTGTTGGTGGCATATTCCCAAGCAGAAGTCAGAGGTGTAGGGGAGGAACAGGAAAGGTGACAGCACAGTTCCTTCGGGAGCACCAGTCTCGCTCACCAGCACACCTGACAGGACATGGACAATTGGACATTGACAAATATATAAAACATGCCCAATATCATGACAGGCAAATGTGACTGCTGGTGTTATGCGCACAGGTTTTTCCTACCGGATCCAGGCAGAGTCCACGGCCAACACGGAAGTGCCTCTCTCGCCTCTTTGTCCGATGAAGTATAGTTATTGACTGCGAGGGAGGCGCGCCGTCTCAAGTGACGCAGAGCCACGAGAGGCACCACCAAAAGAGCTAAAGCGAGCGAGTTGCCGTGCCGAACGTCGTTGTGAAGGTCGCTTGAGCCGACTCAACGCCATTCAAGTTGCCTCCTGATAGGGACAGAATAGTGAATAATGTTTTGTTTGGGTGCCAGCTTTTGTCAGATGTAAGAAAGCGGGGGGGACTCCAAGGAAAGATCAACACGGTTGACCTTCCTATTCCCTCACGGCCTCGGTACCTCCTGAGTCACGGACACAAACAACATTATGCATGGTGATGATAAACAAATGTGTGACACACAAGGAAACTACGATCGACCTCATGGGCTTTTAAAGGTATCCGTGACCGTGAACTTGTATTCAGCCTGATCCTGGCTCGACAAAGTCGCTCCTTCTCAGCCTGGCTTGGCGTTAGTGGAACGGAACAAACCAGGCTGTATGAAGCAGGCTTTGTGAAACCCCAAGAGCACCTCGGATGTACACAAACAAACTAACAGTCCCTTGCATAATCATTCCAGAATGATTATGCATTGAACCGGTTGTTCTCAAAGTAGGCTCCGTGGACCCCCAGGGATCCAGGGGTTCCCCTGCATCTAAATCAGTTTTAACCCTGTATTCGCCAACCGTTTGAAAATAGCTGATGTACAAGCTCAAAAAACATGCAGTGGTGTGCCCCTTTTTTAGCTTGTAGATCTGCTGTTTTCCAAAATCAAAAAAAAAGAAAATGTAGAAATGTTTTATATTTTTGGAAACAACAGAAATCTTGTATAGTTTTGAGAACCACTGCCTTGAACTATGATCAATATATCGTCACTGTCGGGGAGAAACCTTGCATCTCCCAAGTTTTTAATTTGTACATTTTTTTGTAAAGTAAAGCCCCGCTTCATCATACAAGACTGTCGCACAAAACTAGCGAAAATAGCAGATCTACAAACACACAACGCCTCGCGGTGTTGTGTGCTCGTAGATCGGCCATTTTCTCTATTTTAAATCACTTTTAAAATGATAAACACAAAACCAACGGTTTTGGACATAGGAGGTTTCCACCCGACAACAACGATATATAGCACGTCCTTGAGACTTATGAAAGGAGTCAGAAAGTAATTTAGCCAGCCAGTCAGTCAGTCAGTCACACAGTGAGGGTTTCATGTTGTTTCATCAGCCCATCGCTGCATGTCTGCAGTCTTGTCATTTAGCATGACAAACCCAGCCTGCTCCACCCCGCAGTTCCATGGAGCAGCAGCACGTCCGTCAACACTACAGGACGTGTTCACTCCACAAGTCTAGAGTGAACGTTATGTAAGCAGTAATCAGTGGTGGGAAGTAACTAAGTACATTTACTTAATGGAACTTTGGTTTTTTTACAACAAGGGTTCATATTTTAGATTGTAATTAGAGAAAAGAAAAAGTGAGTGTTAAAATGTTTTCATTTGCTTCGTTCTTTAGTTTTATCGCGTTTACCGTGCTAAAATGTGGGGCATGCGTACGCATAAGGGCATGCGTACAAGTGGCTAAATATGTATTTTTAGACACAATAAGCCAGCAGTTTCTTTATTGCTATTTACAGTAACACTTCTAGCCCCTATAAGTCACATCCAACCATCAAAGGTTGCGTTGTATCTTGGGAATGTGTAAAATTACATATTTAGCTACTTGTACGCATGCCCCCAACCACTGAAATAAGAATCTCTAAAACAATAGAAAGAAGTAAATGAAATAATTTTAATACTCACCTTTTATATTCTTTAATTACAATCTAAAATATGAACCTTTGTTGTAAAAAACTAAAGTTGTCCTTTAAATACAATTCTGAGGTACTTGTACTTTACTTGAGTGTTTCCAATTTCCAATAATTTTACTTCTACTCCACTACATCTCGGATCCAAATATTGTACTTGTACTTCACTACATTTATTTGAAAGCTTTAGTTCCTAGTTACTTTGCAGATATAAATTATAACATTATAAAACCTACATTAACCACTTTTATTAACCGCTATTTTATACCTATAGGCGCATTGTAGAGCTGCTATTTTCAAACATTTTTGTACTTTTACTTTTGCTCATGTACAGTACAGTAAATTTTGAATTCCGTACCTTGTAAGGGTGCACACACATCAAAGTACCTATGAGAGTGGAATCCCCATTCCGCCAATGCGTTTCAGTGAGAATGGAGCGTTTTTTTGCTGGCAGGAAACTGCTCCATTCTCATAGGTACTTTGGTGTGTTTGCACCCTAAGAGTATTTCTATATTGCAGTATTGATACTTTTACTTATGTAAAATATGTGAGTGCTTTTTCCACCACTGTAATGAATGGGCTTCTTCAGAGTGCTGCGAAGACGTTGTGGAAATAGTCCCATCTAGTGTGCACTGGTACTTTGCATTAAACCACAATCACAAATAATTTAACCAACAGTGATTATGCATTGAACCAGTTGTTCTCAAAGTGGGGTCCGGGGACAAATTTGTGCCACTGTCGCACAAATCGCTTGCGAGTGAAACAATGTTGGGTCTCTCTATTATGTAAAGAGTCTTGAGACAACTTGTTGTGGTTTGGCACTATAATAACAATTGAATTGTCTCTCCATGAGAGATGACACTGTCTACACTTGTAGAGACACCAATTCACACTCTCTCTCACACACACACACACACACACACACACACACACACACACACACACACACACACACACACACACACACACACACACACTGTACACTCAGATCTACTGTAAGAGGCACAGCTTAATATTTGGGTGGTTAAGGACATTAACTAAAATGTTAATTAAATACAATGTGTGGGCGCTGACTGAGTACTACAGTATAGTGTTCATCTCCTTTGATGCTGTTCTGTCAGTGTCAAATCTAGTTCAGTGGATTCATAATAGATAATGCCCTACTTCATACTGTATATGTATTTACTTCAATACTGCAATGTATAAGTGCTCTGTTACAAGTAACAGAGAAAAAATGTCCAAATGGCCAAAACATATACCGGTATGTTTTGGCCATTATAGCCTATGGGGCTGAAAATTGGAAATACTCTAGTAAAGTCAAAACAATAAGTCAAAATTGTATCAAACAGTACTTGAGTAAATGTATTTAGTTACTATGTACCACTGTACGGTTTTCCGCCCGACAGTGACTGTCTGTTGGAGGCCCTTCTAAAACATCCAGCTCCTCTTCACACAGGGCTTAAGATTGTCTTTAATTCATTTTCTCTGCCTTTTCTCTGCAGGTAATGAAATGGTTGACCTGTTGCAGTAATGAAATGTGCTTTTATTAATTTCCACAGCCAAACTCTAGCCTTGAATACAGATATGCTAATAATTCCCATGCAATTACAAAGAAACGCTAACAATGGAAATGGGCAGGGAAAGGCCGGAGATGATGCAGAGATTATGAGGCCCACATACTCTATTATATATGTGGAACAGATACCAATGCACCCTAGATTTATCACAGTGTCCCTTGTGGTATCCCTATTTTGGGCACATTTTATTACATTATTATAACAATATAATTAATACAGGAATCAGTATGAAATTAACTATTAGCTATTTAGTATGATTTGATAGTGACAAGTCTCCCTCTTTCCTATCACTCAGTCTAAGAACCCATTCGGCAAAAGAAATACAAAATAAAATACAAATGGTCAAAGCGCAAAACGTCCTATCTATATTTCATGATTTTTGGATTTCACTTGAAATGAGGACAACAGGCTATGATGCACATGGTCAGTGTGTCTGCAAGATTGTTCTGCCCCTCATTTTGCCAAAAATGTCATGTGTCTAGAAATAGTAGATAGGTTTTAATGTTGAACACACATTTTCTTTTTCATTTTCCCAACAAAGTGAATTTTGCAGATAGGAGGTTTTGCGCTTTGGCCATCGCAATGTTCTCTGTTAGATTTCCCAAGTGAATAGTACTGGTCCATATCTATCAGACAGTATATGAATGAATTACGAACTTCTTATTATAATAGTATTTGGGTTTATTCCAGAGAAGAGATCTTACGAGGGTCAGTAAAGCATGGTTCCAGATATACAGTACCGAGTACAGAGTTAGGCCTATATAAACATAACGTGGTTAGGCCTTATGTCATCATACAAATGGAAAATGCTACAGAATTAGATCCATCAATTTCCTTTTTTTCCTTTAGGGACACCACCTCCTTTTTTGGTCGAAAACTCGGAACTCGTTTTGGCTCCTCCTCCTGTCTTAATCCACCTCCTCCTGGGTACTTCCATGTTCATTCTAACATATTGTTAAATGTTGTCTTGAGAGATTACCTAAGACCAAGTCCTATAGTTCATAGCGTCCGCAGCCTTGACAGACACCTACTGTATAGGGTAGTGTGGGTAACTTATCTGGAACCGAGCTATAGCATAATAGAAACTAACCAATAACCTGTTGTGAAAAACGCTTCACAAAACGGTTCGCTTATAAGACAGGCTTTATGGTGTTCTTCCCTTCATGAGACGTTCGTATCAACTCTGAATCCACGTTACTAAGGAGGCCAACCTTTCATTCAAGTTCAGAGGCAGCAGAATGAAAGAGTGGGCATGTTTATTTCCACCCTTTTGGCTTTCTCTGCTCCTGTCTTTGTGCAGTAGACCTGCAACAACAGCGACGGAAAACGATACCATTAAAACGTATCTTTCCTAGCCGCCGTGATGGTTAAACCATTAATTGAAAAGGTCAGGGTTTTAAAGGCTTTGCAATATTAAAGAGTTGTATTATTTAGAATGTTATTCAGCGTGCCTTTGAATGTTGAGGCCATGTTTATCTGTAAAGGTATTTGATGATCCCCCCCGTTTTCCTGTTTCCTTTATGCCCACTACTCTATAAGACCCCTCAGAAACCAACATTTAAATATTGAGCCCTTTATAGACATGTGTATGTTAAAGCCCTTTATGATACAGATATAACATACAGAATCATCCATTTAACTTAGATGGCAGAGGAGGAGGCTGGGGAGGTGGAGGAAGCTTGATAACAGACATCTGCAGGAACAGCTGTCACTGAGAAATTCTGAACATGAAGAGTGAACAGTGTTCCACTTAAAAAGACCACCTACTGTAAGTGAACCGTGAGATTGAGGGCGTCTGTGTTAGCTTGTTAGCGAATGGAAATTAAGGGATCTGAGTGAGGTTGAATGTGGAACGACCATCTGACTGATGTGGGTGTATGTATGTATTAACTTGTTAGTGAATGAGAAGGGGGAGGGGGAGAAGTGTGAGACTGAGCCTGCCGTGCCTACCTGAACTATCACTGTGCTCCATTAGTATTTACAAACACGCCCAGAGAACAGAACAGACAGGAATAGATAGAGCATGACAGGAGCAACACTTAACAGTACACCGCGATATCAGATAATGTGACAAAAAGTACTCTTCCTTGTGAGAGTTGCGAGAATATAGGCCTCAACCTCAGAATGTCATTTTATCGTTGTTGTCGGGCAGAAACTTCTTATCTTAAAGGTCTTATGACATCAAATTTCATTCTTTATTTATATTTTTAGGCTTTTTTTCATGTTTCCTTTGTACGGAGCCCTGGAGTGGACAACCAAAGTGGTAAATGGTAAATGGTGCACTGAACAGATGCAAACACAATGTAAAGTAACAGCAAAAGTGATACACCCTCCCCTACAACCAAACCCCCCCCTGGATGATGATGCGCACAATTGTAAAAATCTAAATGAATTCGGGGACCACAAGACTGTGACACCAGAAATTAAAACAACTGTTCATCGTTAACTGTTTGGCCGTTTTTGTTCGCTATATGTCTGATAAGACACAACAACGGACAATGTCGGACATGTATGTAGATCAGCTACTTTTGCTATTTTTGGGCGTACCTAATAAATAAATTATGGATCTCTAAATCCATAGTGAAAATAAGACAAAGAGACCAAAGGACTATATTCTTAGATTGCTGTATTGAGGAGAGACAGACAAGGAAGACAGACAGTGGGCATACCATCCTAGTGGTATGCTTTCTAATCTCTCTCCCCACCACTAGCTGGCAGGTCGAGAATTCTCTCTCCCAAAATGGAAGTTACATTCAGTATATAAAGACATACAGTTATGACAGTAAGATCTTCGTGGGACTCATTGATTCGTTCCCATATCATAACAAGGAAGTAGTAGGAACTCATTGATTTGTTCCCATATCATAACAAGGAAATAACAGGAAGAAAGTGCCACGTAGTGCTGGTTATTTTCCACCACTCGTGACTTATACAGTATATCATGATTTCATAGTCTAAAGTTATTATGACCTGTAATCTTTAGCCTGACCCTACAGTATCCGACCAAAATGTGGTCTCATACTGTACGTTCAGTTCATATATATATCTTATATGGTCATATGAGACTCATACACAAACATAGAATTATGTATAATAATTCATATCTAACAGTACCTGTACAAGGTTTCCACCCGACAGAGACTATATGTTGTTGGGCGGAAACCTTAATGTCCAAAACTGTTGCTCACACGCTCTTTGTTAACACAACACATTGAGAGCTTGTAGATGGGCTATTTTTGCTCCTTTAAAGAGAAATTTAGCCTAGGATTTTTTTTAAATAAAAAATAATAAAAAGTTAGAATATGGAGATAATAGGTTTCTGCCCGACAGTGACGATACTGTATAGTAACTTATATTACATACTGTATACAGTAACTTATATTACATACTGTATACAATCTTATATTACTGTATAAGTGAGCATGTCTGTGACAGCAGCACCAGTGGGTGGTCAGAGCGCTCTCACACTCTCTCAGCTTCACATACAGTAGAAATCTCCCTGCAGCCAGTGGTGTAAACTAACTACTAAAGTACATTTACTTAAGTACTGTACTTAAATACAATTGTGAGGTATTTGTACTTGAGTATTTCTAATTTCCAATTCTCTCCACAATTCTACTTCACTACATCTCGGATCCAAATATTGCACTTTTACTCCACTACAATTATTTGAAAACTTAGTTACTAGTTAGTTGCTTACTAAAACATACATTACCCACTTCAGCCCTATATAGATTTCGGCCATTTGAAAATAGCCGAAAAATAGCCGAAATAGCTCACATTTGAAAATAGCCGAAATAGCTCACATTTGAAAATAGCCGAAATAGCTCACAATGCGTTGCATCACGACACATTATATTGTGAGCTTATAGATCTGCTATTTTCAAAAGATTTTTATACGTTTGAAAACTAAGAATAGGACATTCTGCGCAATTAGTACTTTCTACTTTTGGTACTTTAAGTACATTTTGATACCAATACTTTTGTATTTTCACTCAAGTATATTTTGAATTACAGACTTTTACTGGTAACGGAGTACTTCTAGATTGCAGTGGTGATACTTTTACTTTTAAAATGTGAGTACTTTTTCTCCCACCACTGCCTCCAGCTTTCCATGTGGAGGGAGTTATAAGGAGCCCCCCCCCCCCCAGGCCCCCTCCCCCTCCCATCCCTCTACCCCACAGCTTTGCACAGAATTTGCACAAATTAGGTGGGTGTCTCCAGCGGTGTGACAATGGCTGTGGATTGGAAGCCACTGCAGCGGCAGGGAAGAACGGCGGTTCCCCGTGGTCTGTTGCGGTGACAAATTGCTGGCTCCCGATGCAAAGGATCCTATATCGCAGCTTACGGCCGATATGTGTTCTGCAGAGCTTTAACGGGGCCCTGTGGAGATAAATCCTCCCCAATCCTTACAGGGGAAAAAAAGGCTCCAGTGCTATCCTTAAGCTATTCCTAAATATACTGTGTATATACACTCACGTGTGTGTGTGTGTGTGTGTGTGTGTGTGTGTGTGTGTGTGTGTGTGTGTGTGTGTGTGTGTGTGTGTGTGTGTGTGTGTGTGTGTGTGTGTGTGTGTGTGTGTGTGTGTGTGTGTGTGTGTGTGTGTGTGTGCGCGTGCGCGCGTGTGCATGCGTGCGTGCGCGTGTGTGTTTATGTGAACAACAGTGGATTTGTGTGTTTAAATGTCATGGGTATATGCATGTACTGTAGGTGCCTCTACTCTATTTGTGTGGTCTTGTGGATGTGTGTCATGTGTTTTCTGTCGTAAGAAAACATGAAGGGTAAAAAACGGCTGATTGAAAAGTTTATAGAGCGGCGATTCCCAACAATAACCTGTGGGCCGTGGGGGTACTGCAAGTGGCCCCCCAATAATTAGCGAGACACTGTGATTTTAAAGATAATATACCATTCATATGTTTAAATTTATATATTGAAAATTTGAAAAACGTCATTGTGAGACCAAGAATCATCGCCATGCTGAATTGTGGTGGATTTCTTTGTCAAAATATATATTTTTCTTTTGCCATGGACATGCAAATGAGGACACTAATATCATCAGAAACACAAAGAGCTAGCCCTGAATGACCATTACAGGTCTGTAATTCTCAGAATGGAACCAAATGGACCCGTTTGGTTCCATTTGTACTCTCCCAGAATTATGGTGGTCCTTGAAAATAAAACCATCGTACTAGTGGACTCCTAAAGTGCCACATAGTGTCGTAGTCTAGTAAATTGTAGTCATACATATTCTCAAGAAAACCTGGAGAATGACATTCAGTTATGGGATCTTGTGTTGTGATCAAAATAAGAATAAAATAAGAATTGTAATGTTATGTAAAAACAAAATTGAGAATTTGAGGACATATTGATTGGAAGAACTCAATATGCCGACGGGTCGGTATGCAGACGACCTAAACCCGTCGGCAGGTTAGTTACTCACTCCCGTCGGTAGGTTAGCTACTCACCAGCGTTAGTTTTACTGAGGTTAGGGTTAAGGTTAGGTTTAGCTCGTCGGCATACTGACCTGTCTGGATATTGACGCGGACCCCATATTGATAACCCATACATTCCATGTCCTCCTAAACATCTCTCTCAAGTTCTTTATATGTTTTCCAAAAGCCCCCAAATATCAGAGAATGATTGTAGTCCACCCACACATAGAGAGGAAGGCTGCTATTCTTGCATTTGTAAGCCACCCTTAAGCCACTCTCGTCCTATTCAATATGTCTCTATATACATTTTTTATATGCACCTCCCACAACATGAGAATTTTATATTAAACGATTTTTCATAATACTAAGGCATTCTTATAGTATTATGAAACATCTTTAATATATCATTTATGTTTGATACTGTAAGTTATCATGTGAACCAAGAGAGGTTTTTGAGGTTTGGACAAAATCTGTAGGAATTTCAAGAAGTCAATTGGTAAATATGTTGTTTCTATGGTGTGCAGTCCAAAAAATATGGGACAAAACATAAAGTGGGTGTAGAAGCTGAGAAGAATAGAGTGGCTGAGGCTTTGAACTATTGCCTGCCAAGTTTGGTAACTGTTACTTCTACGGTTTCTGAATCCAAACATGAATGCGTTTAGGTGCATCAAAATATCATAATAGAAACAAAATAGCATTGTTCCCAATTAAGCTGCACAATTTAACTTTTTCTCTGCCATTTTAAACATAGCTGTAGTAAGCAGCTGCCAAATTGTCCTTACCTTTTAGCGTGGGCACGCGCACGCATCGTGCACAATCTGTGCGCGACTCATCTAGTAGACGTGTAGACTCGGTGACAAGCTTTCGAATACAAAAAACCCCATTGAAAAAGACATATCCGTTGCCACGCTGTATCTCTGCTTATCAGCCAGTGTTTACATGAAAAAGCATTGAAAAAAGCCAACTGTGCGCTATGGTAACACGTGGACACGTTCGCGCACAAAACGCACGATATGTGCGGGGATCATAATCCAGGCGTGTAGAGACTGGATCAAAGTTTCCAAACGCAAAAATCCGATTGAAAAACGAGCGTTCCGTCGCCCAGTAGCTTCCACTTCTGTTACACAGTAAACCAATGGAGGCGGGACTATGGCCCAGGCTCAGACTGGATACGGAAAGCTGGATCCGGTCCAGACCGGAAATGACCGGATACAGTTAGGGGGGCGGGCCTAAAGAGCCAGAATCAGCGAAAATCTGCGCTAATACTTTTAATCCTTTCATAATGATTAAAGCTAATTAAACTTTACGGGCTCTACGGGCATGGCAGCGCGGTACAGCGGGAAATCTACGGTCTCTACGGGGATCGCGAGGTATGAGTTAACACGATTGCACATGTATGGAGTGTGACAACTGTGTGAGTTGGTTTGTGGACAAGAGTTCGGCTGTGCAATCAAATTAATATGCAATAATGCAATAATAATATGCCTGGAGGCAATCTCGCTAATGAGTATTGGGGCAGAGAGGTGTGAGCAGTATGAGTAATTTGAACGGTATCGGACATGTATACATAATGAGACGCGAGTCACGCATTGCACATAAATATAGCAATTCATATTGCACAGATTAGGCCTTGCCACACTTGGCACCAACACGCACACCTGACCAGTGTTGCTGCCGATTGGACCAACGGTTTGCCTCGCAGGTCCATATGTTAAATTTGAGATGTCCACCATCCATCCGCCCGTCCGTCCGTCCGTCCGCCCGCCCACCTGCCCACCCACTAGGCAATTTTAATATAGGATGAGATTGAGTACTTTTACTTGTGCTGCTGTAGTGTATTTTGATGCTAATAGCATTTTGAAATTGGGAGTGCAGGACTTTTCCTTCTTTTTGTTTAACAAAGTTTGACTGCTTCCACCCCTCTGCAATAAGTGGGTGGTCTTTTGTAATCCTGACAGTATGTTGAATCCCAAGGTCTGAGCAGAGACACCAGGGAGTGGAGGATAAAGGGATTAGCTCAGAAATGTCATATTCACGGTAATTCACCATCTGATCTGCTCAGAGGGTTCAATTAAATTGGACTCCTGAAATCATGAAGGGGGTAAAGGAGGGGATGTCAGGCTGCGCTAGTTTGCGCTTTTTCAAAGTTTCATAGACTCTGAAGAAGACAGTTTGAAGACAGTCAGTGTTGAAACGTGCACTTAATTATAAACTCACTTTGCATCGAGGCTATATGCCACTTGTCTTAAAGTTTTCACTTGGATGTTTTCTTTGTGATCAGAGAACTGAGAATATACTTTGTTAACCAAGCCGGAACACAGTCATTCAAATGAATATACTCTGAAAAAAATAATAATAATAATAATTAAATGCACGCCACTGCGGGACCCTTTGACTCTTCGACATTAATTCTGGGGGAGCCCAGGATCGAACTGGGAACCCTTCGGGAACCCTCCGTGTTCTAATGACGGTTTCTATACCCCTGAGCCACTGCCGCCCTTCATGAAAGTAGACCTTCTGGAGTCTTTGACAACCTTTTTGTTACCGGATTTTTAATTTATTTCAGGGTTCATTCGTTCATGCGCAATTTCTGCATTCAGTGGTCTGCATAAAAATGAATATGAACTATTCTTCAACTTTTATTGAAGAACAGGATAGGGATGATTCATGCCGTAAGATTGTGACCTTGTCAGGGGATTCATTGCTGCTTGGAGGTACAGTGTTGTTTGCCCTCTAGCCTTGTTTCCACGCAGACTTCTGAATAGTTCATTTTGTGTAGACAGGAGCCCTGCAGGCTTTTCTTTTCTTTTTTTTCCTTTTTCTTTTTTACACAATGCAGACTTTTCTGCAAGAACATTTCCTCCAAGATGCTAGAAGACTTTCAAGTAGGCCTATTTAACTCTTAATACCACTTCGAACGCTAATGCTCGTCCCAATTCTGACGGCGGCGCGTTGCCAATACTAACGCCCGTTCTTTTACCTTGTTTGATGACTGTAAGCTCATGAGAGGTCGTGCGAGTGTGTACAGTAAAAAACATCTCCCGTAATGCTGCTTTCAAATCTCCACCACACGTAAACATCAATGGATGTCCAATTCACTTCCTGGCTGTTCTCTGTGGACCTGATCTAGATTATGCGTTTCTATGCTCTGAACGATGGAAAGAGGGGAGGGCCATTTCACATTTGCATAAGGCTTCCCCCCGCTGTCAGTTTGGCTACAGTACATGTATATGTGTTCATTGAAAATGAATATTTTTGGAAATCATCCATAGATAATTTTATGTTTTTATGTGTCCACTCCCAACCTGCTCATTAAGTATGCCTGGTTGTCAGGTGGGTGGTGACCCATGGCTGAAGTTAACCACACCCACAGTGTTTTTGAATGGCAAAAAGGGGAGGGGATGATGATATCAGTGTATTTCAATTAGGCCTTTTGACTCATAGGCTTTCAGCTTTCAGGAAGTAACCAAAAATACACAGGGAAGACATTCATTTGCATATTACAACCACACCCGGGGGTCTGTTAGAGCAGTGTTTCTCAAATGGGGGTACGTGTACCCCTAGGGTTACGCAGGGGTACTGCAGGGGGTATGTGAGGAAAACTAGAAATGGGAATATGTATTTTACTGTTATGGTCAATGATAAAACATTGACAGAGCATGTGTGATCCTGCTTATTTTGTACATTTCTAAACCAAATTACATCAATAACTTGACTAGATGTAACAGTTATTGAATAGAAAGCAATGTTTATTTGCCATTCTACCACTTTTTCGAGTCACGTGTTCAAATACTGGATTCTGATTGGCTAAATTCCGGAGGTTATGAGAGGACAACTGCCGCAAAGTTGTGTGCGGACTTGTCCGAGATCAATGCGCCTCAGTGTACATCCGGGGACTTCAGGAGGTAGTCGGAACACCTTTCCCCCAACCAACAAATGAAGGTCGCAGCGGTCCTATGTTTACTAACGTGTGTACTATCGTCGCCGATTTATTTGGATCCAATGCAATCCGCCAACTTTAAAGCCCCTTTTCTCTGAACCTATGCCTTTCTGGAAGCGAACAGCCTCTATTTACGGCCGGAACGGTGCTTTTAACTGACGTTAGCTTAGCTGTAAGCTAGACGCATGGATTAGTATGGAGTTGGCACCATCTGTTGGTGAGTAGAAGATGTTGTTGGTGGAACTATCTGCTGTCTCGCGGAAGTTTTATAGGCAATAATGATTGTAACTTAAGATCCTTGCAAGTTACAACTATGTGTTTTCTTTCATGTATAAGGGAAAAAGTGGTAGAAAAGCTATTTACCACTCGGGGTCGGACATTATGCTCTGATAATGTCCTGTGTTAGGGTGTTATCGGACTCGGCTTCGCCTCGTCCGATAACACCCTAACACAGGACATTATCAGAGCATAATGTCCTCTCACTCGGGGTAAATTGCTTACTTATGCTGTTTTATGTTGAACATATTGGCATTGGAACTGGACTTTTGATGTCAATTTTGCAGTAGTCAGGGGAAGGGGGTACTTGGCTTTCGGAAATCAGTATAAGGGGTACTCCAGCCAAAAAAGATTGAGAACCACTGTGTTAGAGTAATGTTAACTCCTTAGACACATTCAAACAGTACAAAACTATGGCACCACCTCTTTAATACAGAAGCAGTTACTGAAAGTATGGCAAAGCACATAATAGTTCTGTAATATTATCCAAGAACACATTAGTCTGTGATTATGAGGATTGTGTCATTTTTCCAGTGTTGGGTTCGGGGCTCAACACTGGCCCGAAGGGACGCTTTCGTGGGTCTGTAACTCTGACCCTAGTGTACAAATGTACCGTGGTCCGTGGCCTAATGCATGGGGTCCTTAAAATGAAAAAGGGTTGAGAATCATTGGTATTTAGTCTGCGTAATCATACAGTATAGCTCAGACAGGACAACTCATGTTATTTGTATTATATGTGACACAGCACAGCAAGTATAGATCAGTGGCTCTCAAAGTGGGGTCCGAAGACCCCCAGGGGTCCTCGAGGGCATTCCAGGGGGTCACCAGTCTAAGGCTAAAACAGAACTTTATCAACTACCTTTATTTGTCATTGTATCAGCACGTACAGCTTGAACAACACATCTCCACTCAGTGAAATTGCTCGGCTGAACGTTTCCATTCGCATCAATAACATTGTTCATATTTCCAACCTCGTGCTACGTCTTGGTTATATATCGAGCGGTTATCCCCCTCGCAGGCGCAGCAGAAGGAATTATCTAAACTTGGCATCAGGACCATCAGCAAACATCACAGATGGATTCCGCTGGTGAGACTGTGGCATGCCGAGCATATTTTCTACACGTTCCTGTGTCTAGCGTCCAGGTCTCATAGGACGCGTTACGCCTGCTTGTGTAGGCAGTGTGTCGAGCCTTTTATGTACTCGGGGTGTCTGGGAGTTAATCACATGGAATCCTAGCGTTCCCTGTTCTAGACTAGGAGAGGGGGAAAACATTCAAGTACTGTACCGTTTTGAGGTATTTGTACTAGGTAATGTAATTTAACTCCACTACAATTATTTGAAAAGTTTAGTTACTAGTTACTTTGTAGATATAAATGATTATATTATAAAACATACATTAATTTAGCCCTATTTTATACCTAGGCCATTTGAAGCTCACAACTGTGAGCTTGTAGATCTGCCATATTCAAACATTTTGCACTTTTACTTTTAGTACTTTACCTGTACATTTTCATACTTTTACTTTCAGTACATTTTGAATTCTGGACTTTTACTTGTAACAGCGTATTTCTATATTGCAGTATTGATACTTTTCCTCAAGTAAAATATGTGAGTACTTTTCATATACAGTACACCAGCTGCTAATATGCTCTTATGCACCCTACTGTATGTCTAAACCTCATGTACATACTGTACGGTTGGACGTCGTTGGACGTCATTGCTGTCGGACAGAAACCAACAATCTCCATTTCTTCCCCATTTGTTTTTAAACTAGTAAGACGCCTCAGGGCGACATGCGAGGTTGCACCAATTCTTGGTCATCTGGCCAGTGATGTATATCGGACCAGTTACCCTTATATGGAGATTCATGTCTGAACCAGCCGCACAGATATGGGCTATCTTCCTCCATATATGGGCAGTCCTGTTAGATATGGGCTTAATATTGATGACATCAGGGATCTCCATATATGGGCATAAACGGGATTCTGTTAGAGTGGTTCCCATGACATCACAACATACAATATATTTTTTATGCACACATGGAGATCCCTATCTGAACCAGCCACAGAGATATGGGCCATGTCTTGGCCATCTGGCCAGTGATATATATCGATGACATTAGGGATCTTCATATATGGGCATAAAAGGGATTCTGGGGAATACCCATATATGGATTTTTACATAGGTGATGTCACCTGTGATATCACCTGTGATGTCACAATGATGTGTCAAGGGAACCAACCCATAGACTGTAAAAATGTGTACACACATGGCTTCACGGAGACAAGCTGTGACATTTCTCATGGTAAACTGTGTGGTCGCAAAGACTCGCAATAAGTCAGTGCTATTGAACCCTTTACATCTCTGTGTGAGTTTCACAGATATCCCCCCCCCCCCCCATCTTTCTAATCAATGATGGACAAAACAACTATCTCCACAGTAATGGCCAAAACCCTCATAACTCCACTTGAGCTGTATTTGGGTAAAGTGATGATAATGTAAGGACACGTTCAAGTATCTGACAATGTATCAGTCACTGAGACACTACCAACTTTGATGAGGCAGTGTTGTGGTGGTGTTGTTGTTTTTGGCTGGCAGAGAAAAGTTTTGCCCATCTATAATGGGGCTTGCACAAAAACAAATGTCAGCTATTTCGGCTAACATCTAGGGGGATTAGTATAATGTTACTCCACAGCTCCTGACAACAGAGTTCTGGGGGAAAGATGTTTTTGGATTCTTCTTGTGCACGGGTTATTAAATGTGAAAAGGGGTTGAAGGGGGAGATAAAACATTCGCGCCACGCTTGAAGGAGGCTGTTATTTACCGCTACCATCAAACCTGGGTTACAAACCCTCGGATAATCACACCCTCCGCGAAGAAAGGTTGAGAGCCTCGCAAAAGTCATCTCAGCCCCCGCTCCCCAAGGGTACTGCTTTGATTCAGCCATTTTCAAAATCAAATTGATTCCATTTTGAAGGGATTCTTTTTTCTTGGCGGGTGATCTTGTGTGTCTGACGTGCACAGTTCAGCGACATCTCGACAGATCAGACTGGAGTGGAAGTGTGCCATGTTTCTCTGCCTCTGAGGGAACAGATTGGATTTGATTTATCTGATGGGCAGGTCCGTGGAGAGAGACGATCAGATAGGTTTATGTCTTAATGAAAGGTTCTTTTTGATCTCTCCTGCAACTCATTACTGTTATCAGACAGATACACAAAGATAATTGAAATCCGCATGTCACATCCCAGCCATCAGTGCATTTTGGGGAATCCTCTTTCACTCATTCCTGGGGGCACGAACAAATGATGGTTTCAGCTTTTTATGTTTTTCTTTCTTTTTTTTCCCCTTATTGCCCTATATTGTCCATTGTATGACAGTGTCACGCAAAATAGGCAATGTACAAGGCAAGCTCAGTAATTGTTGCATTGTGAAGCACATTGAGCTTGTGGGCTATTTTAGCTAATTGTGAAGTTTTACCTGCAATGACATACCCAAAATATTTATACCAGGTTGAAAGTGGTTATGTTTGTCTGTGAATTAAAAAACCTGTGTGGTATCAAACACGACACACATGCATATCTCCTTGTATGGACCGTTCTGTCCGTGACATCATCTGTGGGTCTCTGCGTACTTCCGTGTGACATTAGTCTCGTACTGCATACAGACATCGACATAGGGACCTATCACAAAGTCAAAAGTATAGGAGCGGTTAGCACTGCTCAAAAAAACGAGGTTGACGATAAAATGACCAATCGTTTTTTTGAAAGTGGAATATCCCTTTAAGTATTTAAATGTACTTACAGTAGTTATTTTATGCCTCTGTCGACAGCGACAAAATGTCTATTCCTAAGCTGCTGCAGGTGCTTTCCTGTTAACCTCCTCTTCCTTTTGCTTTTTTGGGGGGGATTCTGAAAGTCTGTCATCTGCAATTTGCCTGTGAATGCTGAGATATGGCCGCCATCTGTACGAACAGCTGATATTTCACTCTGCTTCAAACCATAAAAATCAATAATCCTTTCCCTGCGACCTTATGCAGTCCGAGTGTTTCTGCAATGTTCCCTTCAGATTACACTCAACTTATCTCTTCTCCTTAGCACTGTATAAGTGCTCCTGGAATCCAAGGGTTTTCAATTGACAGAACCTCAGCGATGTGACATTATTGCCAGGCTGTCGCCCCCACCAAGTATAGCAGTTGTAATTTGTATGCAAATGGGAGAAGCCAGTCCCAGGGTAGCAGCTAATTTACACTTCAGTGGAAGATGTTAAAAAATCACTTTCCACCTGTCTTCCCTGTCATTATCAGGCGGAAATAGCCAAAAATAGAGAAAAGGCACAAACAAGCTTGGCTATTTCCGCGATGCCCACCGTACGACAAAGTAGGAAACAAAGTATCAACCACTTTAAAAAGGTGGTTAAAGGGGTTAAATTGAAATAAACTTAAAGGAGCCATAGTCAACTTTTTCTTGAAAAACGGATGCTAAAATAAAAATAATGTTTCGAAAATATTTTATAAAAAAATAAGCTTCATATATGTGTTTCTATTCAAAAATTACCACAAAATGCGTAAAATAATGATAAAATAATCATTTTGGCCATTGTCAGACCGACACTTTGTTTACATTCTAGTCTACAGACTAGGATGTAAACAAAGTGTCGGCCCTACAATGAAAAGGTTGACTATAGCTCCTTTAAGTTGCACATTTCACATTTTCTAAATTGTGTAACATTTCAAAAAAGAATACCTGATCTACAAGCTCACACTGCACCACATCACAACATAAGAACGATATGTAGGGCTTAAAGGAGTTGTTAAAAAATGACTTATTTTCTAACAATTACACACCCCATGAAGCCTTTTTTTGTCGCATTCTGTTTGGAAAATGTTTAATAATTTCTTTTAACCCAATTCTTCTCTTCTTGGGGTCCCTGGTACAAAACCCACCTTCTAGTGACATTCACAAAGAAGTGCTGTGGCGTCCAACCTTTTTCTGGTTCAGAGCCCCATGAAAATGTTGCTGATTGTGTTCCAGCTTGGATCAGTGGAACTAAACTAATGTCAAGGACCCCCATCTCGAACAAATATTTTGGAACCTCCAGAAGCAAAGATTTATGTTGAGGTATAGATCACAATTATTCATTATTAATCATGCTCATTAAATAGTGCTTCGGGAAGATGTCGCAGACATCGAAGCGTCAGTCACCTTTGCTAGCAGCTATAGAGCTGCGAAGTCATGACGTCACTCGCTCATCCCCCGGTTCGGGGAAGTAATTTCTCTATGGAGAATAACATTGAGTCATCTTAAAATCGTCTCATATAAGCATTGTGGTCCAAAAATAAAAGGTCTCTACGATATTGTCAGGGAGGTGGTTCTGTAAGGTTTATGATAGTCAGTCATTAATATTTGATACAGTCTGTTTCTAGGGAAAATTTAACTAATTCGGCGACAATAACATTAGCATTTTCTCACCATCAGTTGATTCTTCATATGCATATGAGTCAAACCGCTGAGATCATTTGTTCATGTTTGGAATACAGTTCTTATATGACGTGATATGAAAAAAAGTCAATGGGAATTCAGAATGGGGGGGGGGGGGGGGGGACAGGAACCAGGTAGGATGTGTAAATGACGTCAAACTTCACTGCTCTATAAGGAGTAGTTCACCCCCAAAAATACTTATTTTCTATCAATTACACACCCCATGAAGCCTTGCATTCATGAACATTTTTTGTTTTTGTCTAAGCCAATAATCTGGTAGGAGACTGCAGTCTCCTTCTGACCGATGACCCGGGCAGCACAGGCACAGAGCCATGCAGACGGCTTCAAACCGAACCCTCTCCTGGGCCACAAAACGTCTCAGACGTCACAGCCCTTTCTCAGGCTGTCCTACATATACTGTATCTCTACCGTCTCATCCCTGGGAGGCCTTTGTTCGACACTAGGTTCACCTAAGGTCTGCCTGCCTTCAATGCTCCACAGGAACTCAACAGAAGGCTTTTGTGCACAAGTCTAATTGCCTGTACGAACAGCACAGCACAAAATAAACCGAGTCGAACAGCCCACAGCTGTGAGTTTTTTTTTCTGGCATTGTCAACTTTTCCCGGAGACTTCCAGTGACAAGTTGGGTAGTAGCCCACGGAACTCCTGTCTCCCTTGGCCATGCAGGCTGAGTCTCTCAGAGGCAATTAAAAGTGACTAGTTGATCTAGGGTTAGGAATTACTGTGCCCGCTTGTGCATGTCCTGCCACACTCTCCCTCTGCGAGGCACTGACTGCGCCACAGTGGGACTTCAAAGGCCTCCCTCGCATTTATACATGTCCCAGGGGCTGCGCTGGAAGGAACAGTATGGCAAAGAACAGAAAACTTGTGTTGCACTGTTGCAGTATCAAGATCTACAACAGCATGGCAGAAGTAGAGGTCCTAATGATGCAGCTATGTGTGAGGTCGGGATCAGGGAAGAGAAGCATGTCGGTTGCACTGTAATCTGTGTGTGTGTGTGTGTGTGTGTGTGTGTGTGTGTGTGTGTGTGTGTGTGTGTGTGTGTGTGTGTGTGTGTGTGTGTGTGTGTGTGTGTGTGTGTGTGTGTGTGTGTGTGTGTGTGTGTGTGTGTGTGTGTGTGTGTGTGTGTGTGCGTGCCTGCGCATGCCTGCGTGTGCGTGCATGCGTGCACATTTCTACAACATGTGAGGTGAGATTTTTGCTTAGCTTGGTGTGACAGTTTACCTTTTGTTAGATACAATACTCTGTCATGCTAGTACACTCTCGCATTGGTCAGTCCATAATCTAATGCAGTGGTTCTCAAACTTTTCTTACATTTTGTTTTATTCTTTATTATCGATGCAATGGCTTCTATTTTCAGTATGCTATATAACAGGAAGAGGAAAAGGTGGTGGCTCTTATGAGCCTGGAATCCCCATGGATGAAGTAGTTCCTTTAATAGCTCCTCCAAACATCAGTCGGATCCTATCAGCCTCACCTCCCACACTTCTAACACTTTCCCCAAGCAGGGGAGTCACAAAGGGGGGAAAAGTGGGACTGAGTTTCTAGGGCCCAAGGTGGAGGGGCCTTAATTATTTTATATACTTTAGCTATTGAAAAATAGCAGATATACAAGCTTGCAGCGCGGCAGATTTTCTATTTTTGAAAAAGTCGTGAAAATGTTTGCACATATTTGAATATATGTATTTTTTAAACGAACATTTGTAACTCAAATTTTGTTTCTGGGGGGTCCCTGGAACTAAATATTTTGAGATGGGGGTCCGTGGCCAAATACATATCATTTTGGGGGTCTTTTACATGAAAAAGTTTAAACACCAATGACATAGAAACACAGGTTTTTCAACAAAACACATTTTCACAATTTTTCAAAAATAGCATACAGCGTGGCACATGGTGCCGCGCTGTGAGCTTGTAAATCTGCTATTTTTCAATAGTTAAAGCACAAAAGAATGCGTAATAATTAGTTCCCAGTCTAAATGGGTCAAACCCCCTCCCCCTATGAAGAACATTCATGGGGATCCCGCAGTGAATCCTTGTACCCAGGGCCCAGAATTTGGTGCGACACCCCTGTCCCCCAGATCACACCTCCTGTCAGACATGCCATGTACGGTTGTACCCACACGCCCCACACAGACAGGGAGGCAGAGTGTCTGACATGATGCTGCGGTATTTAGCCATGCGATCCTAACAGGCTCCTGCTTAACGCGTCCTTTTTATCCCCATCATACCAGCGGCTCGCTGGAATGGTTTAATTGGATACTCCTGCACCTTACACTAACTCCTGTTTGCTGCAGTAGCTGAGCGCTGTGCTTTCATGCACACCCCATCTCTCTTCGAGGTGGGACGTTCGCAAAAGAATCGAGTCTTTTGAACGGCTCTTTGAAATGAACGATGGGATCCGATTCGCAGTAGGGAGCCGTTCCTTTTTTTTTTTCTTGAGGAATAAATTCTTTACTTAAGTAAAAGTATATGCAATATAGAGGTTAAAATGTACTTGAGTAAAAGTACAAAAGTATTGGTATAAAAATGTACTTAGTAGAAAGTACTTCTCATCATGCAGAATGTCCCGTTTCACAGGTTTTCCAATGAATAAAATGTAGAAAGAATCCTCTGAAAATAGCAGATCTACAAGCTCACAATGTGTCGTGTTGTGACGCATTGTGAGCTTGTAGAACATGCTATTTTCAAATGGCAGAAATGTAATTCTAATCAAAATCTCCCAAGCAACTAGTAACTAAAATGAGTCTTTTGAATGGCTCTTTGAAAGGAACGGATCCCAGAGATCCAGCTCACTTCAAAGAGCCATAAATCCCATCTACTGTCTGTCTGTCTGTCTGTCTGTCTGTCTGTCTGTCTGTCTGTCTGTCTGTCTGTCTGTCTGTCTGTCTGTCTGTCTGTCTGTCTGTCTGTCTGTCTGTCTGTCTGTCTCCTCCAAAAGACGACATCACCAGCAGCCTAGCTAAGGCGTTGTTAATATTTGATGTGGAGACTGGGTTGTGGGAAGCTTTATACCAAAGTGGAGTTATTATACCCTGGGAGAGACTCTCACACGCACGCTCAAACAAACACACATGCACATGCACATGCACATGCACACGCACACGCACACGCACACGCACACGCACACATGCACACTGACGTACACATGCATTCATTCATGCATGCACACTCACTCACTCATACACGCACGCACGCACGCAGACTTTCTCGCTATCGTCTTGCACATTCTGCATCTTTCTCCCTCTGTGCAGAAACACGCACGCACACACATACGTGCGCGCATGCACACACGCACCCGCGCACGCACACACACATGCACACAGTGTTTACTGCATCATTAAAACTAAATTAACGGTGTGCATCGGTGTGTGTGTGTGTGTGTGTGTGTGTGTGTGTGTGTGTGTGTGTGTGTGTGTGTGTGTGTGTGTGTGTGTGTGTGTGTGTGTGTGTGTGTGTGTGTGTGTGTGTGTGTGTGTCGGGTTACTTTGCACAGGTGCACACCAGGTGACGTGTAAGTAATTCATGTTTCATAATAATTATGCAAAGTGATGATTGAACGAAACAAGTTCTCTGCCATGTTCATCAAGCCAAACAAACACTGCTGCCGAGCCTCCCAAAGGAGCCAGGGATTATGTCACCTCATTCAGTCCTTCCCAAGCCGTGGTCCGGGGCCCACTTGTGGGCCTTGAGGGTATTGCAAGTGGGCCATTCATAGGCCTGTCACAGTTATTACATAATCACCTAATTGCAATTATTTGAGATAATCACAATCATTTTGAATAATTGTCATAATATGGACATAAAACAACCCTGAAATAGTAGATTGGGTATTTTCACTATAAAATGTTTTTAAAGTTATTAAATATAGCTTATTGGTTATTTTAAAAGCTATTTTTTTAAATGGTGAAAATAGCCCACCTACAAGCACACAATGCCTTGCATTGCGAGGCGTCTGCTATTTTCACTACTTTTGTGCGACACTTTTGTATGATGAAGTTAATTTACCAAAAAAAAACATACATTATTTGAAACTTGGAGATACTGTACAAGGTTTCTGCCTGACAGTCCGGTGTTCAATGTCAAAAACATAATCGCAATAATCGCAATTATTATTGTGACAATTAATCGTGAAGCAAAATGTCCTGATCATGACACTGCTAGTGAGCACCCACATATTTGACAAACACTATGATTTTATATGATTATATAATATGAATTGATGCAACTAGTCCTTGCCCGTTGTTGTGGTGTGTACTGAAAAGTATCGGCTCGTAGGATAGTAGGATTTAAGACGTATCAGTGATGTCAGTCATTTCCAAATTTGGCACTGTTTCAGCATCAGACAGACATTCATTCGGTTGTTTATTATGTAGGATATATAGCTTAATAATATAGTATATGTAACGGAGGTGATGCGAACCTCCCCATCCGGGCTTCAAACCCGGGCCTCCCGCATGAAAGTCCAATATCTTAACCATCACTTCAAAGGGATATCCCTATGGAATGAGGGAGATACTAAACTTTTGAGGCTTCAAGGCTGGGGCTGTGACTCTCTCCGTCATATATACTAAATATGAAAATCTTGTTTTAATTGTGATACCAATCAATAGCAACTTAAAGTATACTATCAGCCGACAGCAATGATCAAGTATGGAGCATCTAGGTCGATTAATTGCCTTTTTTCCACCACATGACTGTGATGAAGATGCACTGGGCATTGAAACATTAGTCACTGTTTATACTTAAGCAGCACTGTGTAAATAAATAGATTATTAATTATCCCGGATGATCCAGTGCTTTAATCCTTCTGTCTGCTGATGTGTCCCACTTCTGTGCTGCCGCGGACCTGCCGTTAAAGGACCACTTCAGCCATTTTCAACCTATATCCATATAATTGGTCCTCACTAACAGCAGTGGGAAAAGTATCAAAACTGCAATATAGAAATACTCTGTTAGCGCACGGTCAAACCTACAGTAGTATGAGAGTGGATTCCGCCAATGCACTTCATTGGGAATGGAGTGGATTTTTGCCGAAACCCACAAATGGCATTTTGAAAATGGGTGAAGTCTTCCTTTGTGGTATACTCCCTTTCTTCTGAACCACTCTGAACCCCAGCATCCATATTCTAGCCGATCTGTGTTATTTTATTTTTATATATATTTTATATGAATTTTATATTACATCATAACAATCATGGTGTTTTGCCAATTACTAATAGGGGCCAACTTGCAAATACCCTTGAGGCCCACCAGTGGGACCAGGCCCACATGTTGGAAATTGCCGATCTTCTGTGGCGGAAAAAGGAGCTCAAATTCCTTGGAATGGTACAGTAAGGCTGATAATATGAGGGTTTCTGTTTTGGAACAATGGCTGCAATATAATGACCAATTAGAGTATAAATGCTCTCTCCCTGGACTGGCTTCTGTGTAACTGGTGGTTTGTACAGTACTACTGGACTGGACCTATAGCTGCGAGCTAAAACACAACACTCCACACTACAGTGACTTCCCTTGTTCCCTCAAACTCACATTCTGATTGTCATCATATATACAGTATGTGGTGTGGAGCAGTGTTTCTCAAACCTTTTCATTCCAAGGACCCCATTAGGCCAGTGGTTCTCAACCTGTGGGTTGGGAACCCCAGGGGGTCCCCAAATAAGAACTTTTTAATATCTCTAAAATTACAAATGATACACTGGTCAAATATTAGAGGCAGAAATTGTGAGCGTTGCGAGGCATTGTGAGGGTGTAGATCGGCTAGAGAATAGAATCGTGAAATTACTCAACTTAGTGCTCGTAGGGTGGGGGGTCCCCAGTTAAAATATATTTATTTTGGGGGTCACGGCCTGAAAAGGTTGAGAACCATCCCATCTATAGCCTACTTGGTTAACTACTTCAAAAGAGTTACCACCAGGCATCAAAAAGTGTGACTCGCTCCCAGGGCAGGAATTTCATGGAGGCCATGAAGGCCATGGCCGCTGTTGCCCCTCAGTTTGTCTTTTTGCCCCTCAAACCAATGACATGAGGCCACAGTGGCCTTTATGCCCCAGCTGACTGTACCACTTTCTCCTCTGTCTCTTTCTGGTCAATATGTAGACAGTAGACACCAGTGTCTTTTGTTAAACTCCCAGGGTCCCCATCTTTAAACCAATCCATTGACTTTGATTGGTGCAGGGCTGGATCCGATTGTAAATACCATAATTTATCTATTTCACTGCAGATTAAGTCATCATCCCTAACCCTTAAATTCAACACATTCTTTCAATGGACTAAAATCTTGTTTTATTTGATGGCCTTCCTGCCCTGGCATTTGTGCCCTCAAAAAATGGACAATACCACAGGCCAAGTGGCCTTGCACCTAACATGATGAAATTCCAGGCCTGCTCCCTCCCTCTAGCCTCCTTCAAAACTGCCTTAAAAGTCTGTCAGCAATTTGCAACTGAACCTAGACACGTCTGGGCTGCCAACAATGTCATCTTCAATAACGCTTGTGATTAGCATTGGATAGGATGGAATCATAATTGTCATGTCAGATCTGGCTGAATCCTGCCCTTTGTCCTAGGATTAGCCACGATGTCACCTTTCTCACACGTCTGCCTCAGTGCGGAGTGTACTTATTCATTCTCCATTAAAAAGGCTTGTGAGATGATACTTTAGTTTGACAGGGAAATTGCATTTCTATTGTTGCTCATCAGCCTTTGAAAAAGAAAAGTTAGACTGTGATAGATGATAGTGATAACAATAGATAAAGCCTGTCTGTCTGTTTTCTTTTCTTTTTTTTTCTTTTTTTTTTACCTGCATTCTGTCAATCTCGGGACAGCTGACCCTAAAGTAATTAAGTATTGATTGTGTTGTTGTCACCTGGTGGCACATCACAGACGGTGGCATATCACTCTTATCATTAATGTTCCATTGGCAGACCTTTGTTCACAAATCAAATTTTGATGTTACATTTCCGATGAATTTGTGCCCCCATCTTCACCCCGTAAATGTCTAAATGCAACAAATACAACAAGCTTTTTTGTAAGGCATCACACCAAAGTGGTCAGTTTTGTGTGTGCATGTGCGCACGTGCCCATGCGTGTTTTGTGTTAGACTTCCATCAGTTGCACCATTTCTATTCCTTTTCAATTGTACATACATTATTTTGTTTTGATTGTGTTGCTCCACTTTTGCTTTGACAATGTTAACGTATGTTTTCTCATGCCAATAAAGCCCATTGAATTGAATTGAATTGCATGTCGCAGGTCCCCTAACTGCCTATTATTGGGCTGGACTGACATAATCATTACTTAACTTGCTGTCCACAGGGAAGTCAAACCTTTATGTGCCATGAGGTGCACTCACCACTGGCATCAACACAGGGACACCACCACAGGCGATGCCAGTTACATCACCAGGAATGCTGCTGGTCCCTCATTGACTGTTAATGATGACGTTACCAGAAATGCTGTTCCCTGATTGGGCTATGGGCTTAAACACACACAGCTGCCTACCTACCTACCTACCTACCTACCTACCTACCTACCTACCTACCTACCTACCTACCTATCTACCTACCTACCTACCTACCTAACATACATACGCAGCCGAACATTTAACTACTTAAACCATCAATACAAAACTTTTCTCTGTCTACAAGCTCTGTCTACAAGTTGTTTGGCTAAAGCTCTCCTAAGAATGTGTTCAAGTGGTTAATGTGAAGGGAAAAAGAAAATATATATAATAATAATAATAAGCTCCTATCACACAAAGATTATGGGTCCATTTGGTTCCTTGTGTCCCCTGTAGTAACTCTGAGGACCCTGTTGAAGACCCCTGCCCTGGACACAAAGGGGGGAGACGGGGAGACGCTAACAGATGTCCATTCAATGGACTGTAACAAGGAGAGATTGGATCGCGAGGGGGAGGGATAATCGCTCCGGCGTCAGCGCCTCAAACCTTTAATGATGTAATGGAGCGGCAGGCCTGACCATGATGGAGGGTTATTATGGACCCTCGTTAAAGGCTGGAGAGCAGCCACCGTTGCCACCTATCAACCGGTGTTTGTTTCAATTCACGCTGATGGATTGGCCACATCTGGCGGCTGGCGGCGCCCACGCTATGGAGGCTCTGTAGGGTAGGAGATTATAACAGAGCTGTGTTGTTCTGTGAGGGACATGTGTGATGGTGCAGCAGCATGCATGAATTAGTGCTGCACAATATATTGTTATATTATCGCTATTGTGGTATGACCATGCGCAATATCAGTATCGCAAAAGGCAAATATGGTCGATATCCCCTGTAGTAACTCTGAGTTTATTTTGTTGCATTTACTTTGAGTTGAGTTGCTGCATGTGGGTCCAAAAAACCCCAGGGTCCTGACTCCTGACACCATAGTAGTAGTCTGTGTCCGCTCTCAGGTGCATTCAGCAACTTTCTTTTTCACACCAACCGACTGATCTCCCGCCTTCATTCGACTGCCAGTCTAGTAGTATATGTCTGGCCCTCCACTGGCTCCAGGTTGCGGCCCGCACTGAATACAAAACACTGATGCTGACCTTCAAAGCAGCCAAAGGTACGGCTCCTCCATACCTCCAAAACTTGATCAACCCCACAACCCCATCCGTTCACTCAGATCAGCCAACACAGGGATGCTGACAGAACCCTCGCTAAAAACCCAGGACAAAAATCCACTCATCCTAGACAATTTGCCCTCCTGGCCACCAAACTGTGGAATAAACTCCCTGTCGCACTTAGAACTACAGACTCACTCCCTAGCTTCCGCCATGGACTGAAGACTCACCTCTTCAGACTCCACCTAAACCCATAGCACTATTGTAACACTCCCCTTCCCTTGATGACCACACATGAAGCTAGATAGCATTTTTAGGTTTTAGAAAAGTATTTTTTACTGCTTAGGTGCGTGGTCTACCTATGTTCTTGTTTTGCTAGATTGATATTCCAATGCATTTGTTGTATTGCTGTGGATGTACATATTATCTTGCTTATTATAGTGATGTATTACCTGCTTATTGTAAGTCGCTTTGGATTAAAAGCGTCTACTAAATGCCCAAATTATAATTGTAAATTGTCTGTTTGGTGGAGAGCTACCTTTAGACATCACATCCCTGTCCTGCCCTGCCAGCTGTCCCTTTCACACACACGTCATTTGGGCTCTCTGACTGTACCTCTGAAGCCGGCTTAACAACGGAACAACAATGAGCCGCCATTCTGTGTTCAATAGAACACATGCGAGGCGGAGGAACTGTGGCATCGTTCCCTCTTTGAACAGCCTGTGTAAATGTATGTCTGTCTCTTTCTCTCTATCAACTAATCCTATCCCAGCCCATTCCAACACCTTTGTTTTATTTCCAAGCTCCACTCAATCTCTTGTAGTAAAGTCTGTCATCGTCAAATCTAAGGTCTGCCCTGTGTGAGGCAGGCTGTGCTAAAAGGATCCCTGGCTGATAAGCCACATACTGTATGCGTTAATGCAATGGTTCTAAACCTGTGGGTCGGGACCCCCAGGGGGGTCCCTAGATTCTTTTGGGGGGTCCCCCAGATGATTAACTTAAAGTGCAACATTGTTTTCTCACAGCAAAACAAATCAACATAAAAAGTGACAATTTATTGACTTTTTAATACCTCTAAAAGGACAAATTAAACATTGGCCAAATTGTCAAATACTAGAGGCAGAAATTGTGAAAATAGCAGATCTACATGCTCACAACGCCTCGCATAGATCAGCTGCTTTCACAATAGAACCATGTAATACAAAATGTAATGCCTGCAACTCTTAGTGCTCGTCAGGGTGGGGGGGTCCCAGTTAAAATATGATTATTTTGGGGTTCGCGGCCTGATAAGGTAACCACTGCCTTAATGCACTACATTGCCCTCTATAACTCTATAACTGCATTCCATACGTTCCATTTGTCCATGTTCCACACATGGACAAATTACCTCATCAACCTGCGATGGTTGTTTTCCCCTTTCAGTAAAAAAATTGACTATTTTTATTAAATAAAATATTTAAGGTGTTTTTCATTCAAATCTTTAGTTATAGAGAGCAATCATAATGAAGGATTTTTGGCTTATTAGCCAGGGAACCTTTTAAAACTGCAGCATGAGCATAGTCCAAGTGAAGTCAAACTTTCTTTGGCTATATGGCGGGTCAATAAGAACAGTATGACCATTGTGGAGCAAACGACCAAACAAATTGCCTTGCAGAGGTTCATCTCAGCAGTACACCTTCAATATCTTACTACTCTAGCAGAGGTCATCAATGAGAACAGTGTTTGTGACTGGTCAGAAACTCAAAGCTTTCTTTCAGCAGTCTACAATCAATGTTCCAATGTACAATGGACAGTTTAGAACAGAGGTCTTCAATGTTTTTCAGGCCAAGGACCTGAAATAGAGATGGAGCTACACTTCACTACATGTTGTATAAAATATAAAATTGTGGTGCAGAAGATTAAACTTTTTCATAGTTTTCATAGATAGCTTCATAGACTCATTTGACAGCGCTATCATGCAAGTGTTGTGTAAATGAATGAATGTAAATGTTTTTTACTTTTATTTATTTTTTACAAATTTTCTGTTCGTGTTAATGTACTTGGCCTTTTTTCCCTCTATACCAAAACTCGACAAAATAATTGCCAATCTACAAGCTGACAATGCGTTGCAGAGTGACTACTTGCTATTTTTGTTGAATTGTCCCCCAGAATAGGCATGCTATATGATTCAGTAATGTGAAACAGGCCCCCTCAGGGGTTTCGGAACCCCTGTTGAAGACCCATGGTTTTTAGAAGAAAGGTTGTCTCAGGAGGTTAGAAGGTACAAACCTCTACAGCAGTGGTTCTCAAACATTTTTGGCTCAGGGCACCCCTGTAATGTCCCCCTAAGTTACAGCATGTTGCGAGGAAAACTTGAGAGATTGTTTAACCACTTGAACCCCAGCATCCCTAATCTGGGTGGATCATTCGCCAAAAATATCAGATCTACAAGCTTCCCAACCCGCTACTTTTGGCGAAGAGATTTGATTTATATATATAAAAAAGAACAGACAAAGTTTATTGCAGGTCCGTTTTACTAAGTCAAAACGGGATCACGGCACCCACTTTGAGAAACCCTGCTCTGCAATCCCTCTCTTGAGTGATTACAACACAGCCAGATGGCAAGCAATTAATGGAGCACCCATGTTGCCCTCTACTGTGTCTCTGTCACCAGTGAAGGATTAAGAGACGAATTATGTCAAAGCATGTTGGAGAGTTTAACTTTATTTGTTTTTACCTTGTTTGTTTTTCTCTCTTATTTGCCTAGTTTTGCTGTACACAACAGTGTACCTTTCTTTTTCCTTCTGCAATGAGTAAAGCAGTTTCATCCTCAGACTTAGTTCGGTTCGGCAAGATCTGCTGAAAGCCGGAAGAAAGTTTGACTGGGCTTGGAGTAAATGGCGCAGTCTTTAAGATTGATACACCTATCAAAGACCACTGAGACATACATGCTGAGACAGAGAGCTGACATTTAGATCCTCCAGGCTACTATCCAGGAGTGTGGGAGAGGTCTGACTGTGCCTCCCTGTCAGATCCCCTAAGAGCGTCTTGACGAACCGTCGCTGTGCTCTCTCTGAACAATGAATGATATAAGTGTGAGAACAGTTTCCCTATCTCTGACTGTCACTCCTCTGTGTTGGGGAGTGTCAGGGGAGGGAGGACCTCAACACTGTGTAGGGGACTTTGAAGAGATGGGAAAGAAAGCTGCCTATTATTTCTGAGTGAAAGTTGCGCTCTTTGAATGAGGCGAGAGCGGCGAGGTGGACTATTGGCCTGGAATCTTCCGGGAAATGCTGTTGGTGAGCCCTACATAATATAACCAGTAAGACGCCCTAAGGGCGTGCACATAGGCGTGTGCACATGGGCGCATGCACGCATCCGCCTGGATGACAGCAGACTGCTGGGCGAGCACTGGTGCTTTGGCATCAACTTTCCCTCTGCGTCTTAAAATAAATATTAGCACTTTGGCCACAGTGTGTGCGGCCGCTTCTTTGTCTTTTAAAGACTGTTAATGGGATCAACTTTGACCAAAAGAATGCTTAGTTGTTTAAGTTTCATGACTAATTTGCATACTTAAATGATTAACATTTGGAGGATTCCCCTGGCAACGCAATGAACTGTGGGTAATTCCTTTGCCAAAGTCTGCATCGATACTGACTTACGGAAATGGTGCATGCATAAAGGGGCGGGGCCCGAGCCCTCACTGACATATACCCATTTCAATTGGTGCAGCCCTCAAGCCCTTACTGACTGCACGTGAACGCGCACCTAAGTCAGTGAGTCAGTAAGGGAGCGGATTGGAATTGGGCCTCTGTGTGCATGTTGCCGTGTGCACACTCAGGAAGTAGGTAAACCCTCTAGTGAAGTGGCAGCTCAGACGGTACAGTCAGTGCGGATTATGTTTGACTTTTAATATCGCCCCTGAAGAAGGCAGCTTGTCTGGTCCTTTCTGTGTAATTTAAAGTGCATCGGCAGCTACGAGTGTGCGGCTATACTCTTCTTTGATTAGTGTTTGTTCCGTCGGCTGGCACCTCATAAGGACTGGTGTGCTGTGCACTTTCTGATATATTACTTTTAATATCGCCTACAGTTTGGAGGAGATTGAACAGGTAGTGCCAATTTGATACAATTTCTGTCGACCCCACTCTACACTGTACAATCCTATGTTTTAATTGAACTTGAATCATTGGGTAGAAGTGGAACCCTGCAAGGGTCCATTTGGTTCCTATAAACTATCGATCATTTTGCTGGGGACACCCTAAAATGCCCACAATGTTCCCGGTCCCACATTGAGAGCCAGTGGTATTGCAGATCGGAGGAGTGGTGATGACACTAATAGGATTGAGTGATGTGAGGCTCTATTTACCACGTTACAAGACATGAATAGAAAGAGGTGAGCTCAATAACAGATCTATAAAAATTACTCATACAGTAGTTTTCTGTCTGACTTCAAACTTTTTCAGCTGCCGAAGGACGTAAAGTGGCTGGTGGGCCAATTATTTTGTTTTATTAGGCCTATAGGCCTATATTTCATTTTACAGACTTTATAGTTTCCTCAGTTGTTTAACAAACGCATAAGGACTGTGGTATAAAAAGTTCTCAAATCTTTTACTCATGTACTGCAGTATACTGTACAAATACTCTTACAAGTAAAAGTCTGGAATTCAAAATGTACTTGAGTAAGAGTACAAAAGCTTTAACGTATATTTAAAGGACAACATTGAATGAAGTAGAAGAACAACATTTTTTGAAAATAGCAGATCTAAAAGTTCACAACGCATCGCAATGCGACGCATGGCCTAGGTATAAGATAGGGCTAAAGTGGATTAATGTATGTTTTATAATATAATAGTTTATATCTGCAAAGTAAATAGTAACTAAAGTTTTCAAATAATTGGATCCAAGATAGTAAGTAAAAGTATTGGAAATTAGACATAATCAAGTAAAGTACAAATACCAAAACATTTTAATTAAGTAAATGTACTTAGTTACTTTACACCACTTCATATGGGACAGTCTCGTGCCCAACACATTCTCATACTACATGGACTTCAGTGACAATTGTGGCTCAAGTTTGCGTTATTTTTAACTTTCTTTTTTTTCCTTCAGTTTCTCAGTTTGAGAATGGCACTCCCACATTCCAGTGTGGGCGGGATTTTCGCGGACAAATCCTGCCGTTTGGTCAGATGTTGTCCCACACGTCACTATTCATGGGACACAGCCATGTTGAGGCAAATTTGGCAAATTGAAACACATGTGTTTCAATTTGTCTGATTGGCATAGAGCTAATGTTCTACGCCAATCAGAACACCTGTGTTGGTCCTCAACATGGCCTGTGCATGGACTACATTTGAAACCCATGAATAGCCTAATAGTACGGATATCTTGAGCATTCAGCACAACATAGAGACAGGTAAATCTCCAAATACATCTAGACATTTTAGAAGGCAAGTCTGTTCAAAATCATTTCTGTTAGTATGTGAACCGTTGAGTATTTAACTTCACAGCTCCTGTTGCTGTCATTTAACATCCAAGGTCTATTTCCACTAAAATATTCTCTTTCTAACGGTTTCAGAAATCCATAAGTGCAAAAAGCCTGTTTGTCTTAGCATATAGGCTATATATATATACATGGACATCTTTAACTGCAGTCGGCATGATCTTTCTCGTGGAGTCTTTTATCATCAGCATTTCCTCATATGACCATTTCAGATAACATCTCTGTGCAAGAAAATTACACCTCAAGGAGGCTTCTGGCCCGATCGAGTCCAGACGGGCTGTCCAGTCCAGGAGGCCTGGGATCGTGCTGTTGTCATTTGTTTCTCTGCTTGAATATTCTTCAATAGATTGCCAACACTTCACCCTGACTGGATAATATTTTCCATTATACATCCATACTTCCTGACACACAAAGATCAGTCAGGCAGTTTGTTTAATGCCGCAATGGCCCGAGTGGACAAAAACACCTAGCTAGCGAAGGTGTATTCCATTTCAGAGTTCTCGGTTACGGTATCAATCCAGAAATTCCATTATTGTGAAGTGATGGTTGAGTGGGTAACCAACCAGTGTCACCTGCTCTTGTGCGAGTGCTAGGCATGTCAGGCATGTCAATAAAGCCCCATTGAATTTCAGAGAAGATTAGATAGGCCCCTAGGGGGCGCCAGAGTTAGGAATTTTGGGCAGTGGGATCACCAATTTTAGCTTAATCTCTCTCTCTCTCTCTCTCTCTCTCTCTCTCTCTCTCTCTCTCTCTATGTCTCTCTCCCTCCAGGTGGTGTGTGTATAGCTCAGTCTCTGAAGATCCCCAGAGAACCGAAGCCAGGGGAGTTTGACAAGCTCATCACGCGCCTGCTGGAGACTCCCAACGCCCGCGCCATCATCATGTTCGCCAACGAGGACGACATCAGGTGCTTAGAACGTACACGCACGCACGTGCGCACAGATGGATACACTTGAATGGACGTCCCTAGACACACTCATGCACGTGCGAGCGTGTTAGTGTGCGAACGAACGCGCATGCGCGCACGCACACACACACACACACACACACACACACACACACACACACACACACACACACACACACACACACACCCTCGAGAACTCATTCAACAAATAATTAATCATGCCACCACCTGTGGCAGCAGACGAACGCACACATTTACGGAAGCAGGTGTGCGTGCACTTGTGAGCAGATTATTTCTCTTACACACACATGTCACACACACAGACGCGCACACAGACTCTGCTAGAGGAATGTTTATCCATCCATGGTCAGTTAGTCCAGACACTGAGATAACAACATGTAAATTAAGCTGCATGGTGAGGTTCTGCGCTGCTCTTCAGTTCACTCCTCACTGCAGCGGCGTGCTGGGTCAACCACTCCTCTCTGCATCTGATTAACATCATATTAACACATCATACTCAGCTGATCTCTGCAGCTGAATAGCATCACTACAGGGAACTACAAGAAGTACTTTCTACTTCACCACTTTTCAACCTATCTTTGTATAATTGGTCCACATTAATGATAAAATAGCATAATTCTTTGTGTCTCAGAGGATCGAGGGCTGTGGGCAGGTCAGAAACAAAGAATACAAGAGCGCAGAGTCCGCAGACTAGTCAACACCAACTCGGGATGACCAAGAGACTTCGCAATGCCTCGTGGGGGACTGCCCCATAGGTCGAACTCCCGTTGGGTCGAACAGCGTCGGCAGGTTAGATAATCACCCGCGAGCGTCGGCAAGTTAGATAATCACCCGCGTCACGGTTACTGAGGTTAGGTTTAGGGTTAGGGTTAGAGTTAGGCATAGTTTTACTGAGGTTAGGATTAGGGTTTGGGTTAGAGTTTGGTGGTCGATCCAAAGGGTGTTCGACCTAATGACATGTTACCGCCTCGTGGGGCGAGAAGATGGCTGGCCAATCCTTGCAGTGGGGGCACTGAGGCCAGGTGATGTATGGTGGCTGGCTATTAGGTGAGGGGGAGGAACTGGTTCTGGTTTTGCTAAACTACATGGTGCTTCTTGGAATGGCGCGCCCCTTGAAGTTGACCATGATGCGTTGGTTGGAGCAGTGTTTTGCATCTAGCCTGGTATGGCTAGACTAATATTAGTCTGGAATCTCTGTTTGGAACCTGCAGAGGCAAATACAATACAATAAATGCCTCTGGTGATAAGCCATTTAAAAAATATGGACTGTGGGAACACACTGGTTTCTATGCTGCGAAAATGAAGCTTTTTTTGCCCTTGTATGGGTGTCGCCATCATTGTTTTAATGTGTACCATTAAGTGCTATTGGCTGCCAACGGTCACGTGTGCAACTGCAGGGATACTTGGGTAAATGTGTTGAGCCTGCCGAAAAGCACACAAAGAAGAATCACAAGCCTATGATCACAAACCCCTCCTACAGCATACCCTGCTTTAACATCAATTATAACATGAATTGGACCATATTTTCACAAAACGCATATCATGGTGATTGAAACAAGGCTTTAAACTAGCGACAGGAACCATAAAGTATTTATGACAATGTTTATTAAGGTAAGAAAATCAAATGTAAAAGTTTGGGGGAAATGAATGGAATCCTATATGGAGAACATGTTGCTTCTGGTACCAGAAGAGCACAACTAGCGGCCAATCATAGGAACTTCTAGTTCTGTGTTTGCTTCATTTTAAATCCTGCCCCCCTGTGATAAACCCTCCCATGTCCAAGAACTTCTGTGCACATGGGGTGATCAGTGCCTGGCAGTGCCTGCCTCCTGTGAATTGTTTTATTTTTGTTTATTTTCTTTTTATTTCATTCATAGACAAGTTCACAACCGGGTTTCTTTTTCTTTTATTTCATTCTTTTTTTTTTTTCTGTTTTTTTTCTTTTTTTTTTTTTTTTTGCACTGGCAGATTCATTTGGTTTCCAGGCTATTGTGTATCGGCCTCCCATGTCACTGGACCCAGACCACCAGTTGGCCACATACAGCAGTCTTGTTAGGCGTTCCGGCAGACAGCCATGACAGCATGGTGTGTTAGACGCTCTCCTTTTCAACCCTGTGGAGGACCTCGGTGTCTGGGACCTTGTCCAGCCATCTGATGTTGAGCAGCCTCCTGAGGCATCTCATAATGGAAGGCATTGGAGCTGCTTTGCATGCTGGATGTAACACACAGTCCACGTCTCACAGGCATACAGCGGGGAGGGGAGGACAACAACAACACGTTGGTCTGTTATAGGCCGTGCTGCAGCTCTCTTCGCTTTCCAGACTGAGACGCACTTCCATGAGCTATACCCTGTGAATGACCTCCTCGTCCATTTTCCCCACACGAGACAGGTTGCTTCCTATGAGAGACAGACATTTCTACAGTTTGGCTCTGATGAGGGGCTCAGTGTAGGGAGCTCCAGGGTCTGGTTGGTGCAGCATCACCTTTTCTTTGTGCTGATGTTGAGGCCAAAGGCTGTGGTAAAGTTATCAACATAGGGTTAGGGTTAGGTTAGTACCAAAGCATATATTCTTTTAAATAGACAAACTACAACTCACAAATTGTGATTTTGAGCCATTAGAATAGACAAAGTATAAAATAGGGCGTAATTCAGTGTTTTGCAATAATGATTTAAATGATCTATGATCTATGAAATGATCTAAAGTTTTCAAATAATTGTAGTGGAGAGAAAACAATACTATTTTTTATAACATTGTTTGTGTCCCAAAAACTTTTTTCAAAAGGTTTGAGGCTAAATTACCACTCCAGTCCTGAATACACCTGTAATTTCTGCCTGGCTTTCAGAGCATTTTCAGCTGCAGTACCACCTTGTCCTGAGTGGGAGGACTGCGCTATTAGACAGTTTTGGCCCCACACTCCTCCCCACCTCCTGCTCAGCAGGCCTGCCCACCCCTCCCCAACCCTCTCCCAGCTCCCCCTGCCTCCTTCTCAGGCCTACCCATCCCTCCCCAACCCCTACTCAGCATAGCAGTAGATTGCGATGTCACAATCGGACTTAAAATCAGACAACCCGTTCTGAGACCTGCTTACATAGATCTACCCATAAACTGAGAAAGACACAATGGTCAGAAATAGGACTTTGTGCGGATAGAACGTGCTGGTGGGACACCAAAAAAATACATACAAATTGGAAAAATGAAAATTCATGGTGTAGTCCCTTTAATGTAGTAGAAGTTTATGGTATAAAAAAAAGGAAAAAAATATTTAAATACTCAAGTAAGTATCAGAAAATCGTTCTTTAAGTCAATGGTTCTCAGACTGTATTCCAGGGACTCTGTGGGTTTCTTTATTGACCCATACACGTCTGCAACTCTGAAAGTGTCCATTTGGTTCCATGTGTACCCTGTCAGAGTTAAGAGGAGACCTTGACAATTGAAAGTTTGAGAAACACTGCTTTAAGTGGTACTTGAGTAAATATACTTGGTTACTCTCCAGCAGTGCACTTGACATGCACTCCATATCCACCCTCTGGCCTCTGCTACCAGAGGCCCCAGGAGAGAGAGACAGAGCTGGGTGGCAGTCCGGGGGAGGTGGGGGGGTTGCCATCTGCTCTACTGCCCACATCCTGCAGGCATCCATTTTGATTTTATCGTCGCTGTCAGGCCAGAAACCTTGTATCTCCATATTCCAGTCGCAGACTTTACAAGTCAAAGTCTGCGAAAGTATGAACGTATTGGTATCAAAATGTACTTAAAGTACCAAAAGTAAAAGTACTCATTGTGCAGCATGTCCCATTTCAAGTTTTTAAACGAATGCAAATCTTTTGAAAATAGCAGATCTTTTTTTTTATTTTTTATAATTTTTATCTCACGATTTTGTAACCCATTTTTCACCCAGTGCCAATTGCCTAACCTGCACTCCTGGTTTCTGCTCTCCCTCTGCCACGCCTGGGGAGCTCTGGCTGGCCAGGGGGAGGCGTATATAAACCAGGATTACGGCATGTTTTTGTGAGGGTATCTACCCTACCCGAAACTAGCAGATCTACAAGCTCACAATGAGCATTGTGAGCTTGTAGGTCGGCTATTTTCAAATGGCCGAAATGTATCCACCTCTTTCCGCGGGAATTCACTGGAGATTTCTTTGCACCACACTTCCGGTTAACAGCAGACATACAAGCTCACGTCGCAGATGCAACCGTTGTGAGCTTGTAGATCACACTCGGCTGCGGCGCCGGAAGCTCCGTGCAACTTCTGCGCAATGCACGATGGGATGATGGAAAGTTGTGGATATGGGGATGAAGTGAAGGCGGGAACTCAATGCATTGTATTAGCCTATTAATTATTGTTCATTAATTGCTGCTGCCGCCTGTACTCGTTTCAACCCCCCCAAAAAACAATAATGTACCCCTGTGCCCACCCTGAAGTTGGCAGGCCCAGCCTATTTCTCTGTTCTGGCTACGCCACTGGTTTTATTTTAATATAAAATAGAATAACCCTCACGGGTCAGTGTTTATACTCTCAGTTTATACTCTGCAGTAGAGTCTCAAGCAGTGAGCTGGGACCTGAAAGAAGATATGAAAAGGGTAGTGTTCTGACAGAGCCATAGCTGAGTGGGCACAGGTTAGACTGGGATCAACTGGGATCAACCTTTTTTCAGGTTTTCTGATCTGGTCTAGAGTGGATATAACTTTGTGTCATCACCAGGAGAGCAGAACCCAGGCACGGCAGACACCAAGAGTGCCTGAGGTCCTCCAAAAGAATTCCCCTCGACAAGGGGTGTTATAATTTAGCTTAGTTTCATATAATTGTTTGGTATGATAATTGTTCTGGTATATCCATCTTTTATTCAAACCCGTAGCGTGACAGGCGAGACTAAACTAATTAATTGTGTTGGGGAGCAACATTGCTGTGCCAGTCGGAACCCAATTTATTTTCCCTTTTTGTTCTTTCTTGAGACTAGGCATGGCCTAACAGTCCGCATCACACGTGTGAGGTTTAGATGAAACCCAGACTTTCCTCTGCGTGGAAAGCCTGGTGACGTGATAGGTCTGCCCATGTGTCATAGTGTCCCTGAGCAAGACACTTTACCAGAGCCCCTTTGAGCTAGCATCAGCTGGGTGAAGCTGAAACTGAATTCGACCCACATACGTTTCAGACAAACAACCACTTTAATAGGTACATAGGTACATTTACACTGTTTGTATGCCATATACTTTCATACTTTAGGTAAGTCTAAAAGAAAAAGTACTTAACATTACTTCTTACACCACTGATTTTCACATGCTGTTCTCTACATTAATCCTTGACCAGTCCTAATATGGTCAACATAAACGCCATGGTGCAATGAGAATCCAGTAGAGAACCACTGGTCTAGACATTGTATATATTCTCGCTTCCCACCGTGGCTCGTTCACAACTTGCTTGCTCTTTCTTTTTTGTTCCTTCTGTAAAATGCTGCTCTCTCCCTCTCTCTCTCTCTCTCTCTCTCTGATCGGATGGTCGGATCGATGTGTTTGTGTGTGTGTCCCGCCAGGCGCATCCTGCACGCAGCAAAGCACAACAACCAGACGGGCCACTTCCTCTGGGTGGGCTCTGACAGCTGGGGCCAGAAGATCTCCCCGGTGGTTGGCCAGGAGAGGGTGGCAGAGGGGGCCGTCACCATCCTGCCCAAGAGAGCCTCTGTGGACGGTAAGACATGCAGGGACGCACGCTTCCCCCCAGAAACACCACATTTTTGGACTGGTCATTTCACTAATACGAAATGCTAGGATCATTAGGTAGAATGAGCATCGTATATAAAAACCTGCTCCAGCACCAGTTTGGATCGCAGGCTCATTGTAACACAAGAAGGCTAGATGGGAGAGATGAGACCTTCATTGATCCCACTGGGGAAGATCAGTCGCCTAATTGAGAGAGAGAGCGATAGTGTGTGTGTGTGTGTGTGTGTGTGTGTGTGTGTGTGTGTGTGTGTGTGTGTGTGTGTGTGTGTGTGTGTGTGTGTGTGTGTGTGTGTGTGTGTGTGTGTGTGTGTGTGTGTGTGTGTGTGTGTGTGTGTGTGTGTTTGAGAGAGAGAGAGAGGGAGAGAGAGAGAGAGAGAGAGAGAGACACTAAAAGGGAGAGTTTTATCCCCATTATGAGGTAGAAGCACATTTGAAAAGGGCTCTTTCAAGATTTCAAGATGGCACTCTGGTTACAAGCAGGGGCATAGTTCCGCCGATTTAAAATGATTCCAATACGGAACTAAAACCTCCTATGATTGGCCGCTAGTTGCGCTGTTCCCCCCCCCCCGGCCGATCGCAAAAAGAATTGTTCTCCATTGGACCCCATTCATTTTCCCCTTTCGTTTTCTAACCTTAACCCTTTCAGTGCCACCTTATCACCACTAGAGGGCGCCCAATGGCCATAGAATCCACCATAGACAAGCGTATATGCACAAGCCGTGCGCAGCCATGACGCGCCTGAACACTTTCCTTTGTGCATGAACAGGGACAGGATGAAGTTAGCTTGAAGTTAGCTATTGGCTACCAAGCATTTTAGAAGCCCTATTTTCGGCGATTTAGCCATGATTAAACCTTGCACACCTCATGGATATGCATGGAATAGAGAAAATGAGCTCTAAAGATCCTGGATTGCATTGGAGTGGATGGTAAATATCGGCGGCGCGACGCTCTCGCGGGCCGTTTAAACAGATGACGGCCGGCGGCCCGGCCCAAAAAAATAAAAAAATAAATAAAAAATACTTTTTTTTTTTTTTTAAAGCCGAACTAGTTCGGGATAGGCACCCAGGACGGTCCAAATTATAAGAGTTAATTAACATTTTCATTAATACTTTATGGTTCCTATCGCTAGTTAAAAATTGCCACATTCTCCCATGTATCTCTGCGGTTGCACGTGACCGTTGGCAGCCAATAGCATCCTCTGGTGCTTTTACAATCTATGATGGCGACACCCATGCCAAAGACCCAAAATGCGTCATTTGCGCTGCATAGAAACCAATGGTTTCGCTTTGTCCATATATTTTACCGTCTATGGTTACAAGTCATACTAATGATTGAATGTCATAAGTCAGATGGGGGGCTCCTAACTTTGAGCCAGCGTCATGGGTGTTTTTTTTTTTTACACATAATTTCTTTACACATATATACATATCCTTACCTACAGCAGATCTGCAAGCTAACAATGCATTACACTGCGTTTTTGTTGTATGAATAAGTAGGCTTAAGTGGTTAAGCAAACATCTCCCCTATGTATCGTTTAATTTTCCTTTTTTAACAATTGGAGCCCTGAGTGAAGAGAGTGAAATCCCAGTGAGACCTATTTTCTGTATCTACTGTATATACTGTACTCCTTAAATGCCCCACTATGGATTCTCCTCTATACGCTATACCTTTTCTAACAAGACTTAGACATGCTGAAGGCATATGTCATCTGAGCCACAGTTAATAATGCTGACAGTTAGTAAGACCGTGTTTCATCCTACTGTACATGCCACCATAATTCTCCAGCAATACCTACGGTATGCAAAATCCCACACGTTTCATCTTGCAAGAAATGTGTGCGTCAACGATATTGTACAGATGGTAGATATCGTTGCTGTTGGGCAGAAACCTCCATATTTTACCTTTTGGTGTTCTTTCATAAATGAACGTTTTATCGTCATCCTAAAAGCTTCAAAAATAGCAGATCCACAAGCTTGACATGCGGCGCGAAGTGACACGTTTTGAGCATGTCGATCTGCTAATTTTGCCGTTTTTAATTTGAATCCTGCAAAGTAACAGTTTTGGACATACTGTATGAGGTTTTCACAGACAGAGACAATTATGCTAAATCCTACACACGTTGCATCCCGCGAGTAATGTGCATGTCATCTTCTATACCAAGGGTCTCACGCTGTGAGGCGTTGTGAGCTTGTAGATCAGCTATTTTCGGCGAAGAGCTAGGTTTGGTGTAGAGGGGGAAAGTACAGAGTGAAAGGTAAAGTTTATTAAGTATTGACGGTTCAAGTGGTTAAATATCTGAAAACACAAATTGATATGAATCTAAAATACACTGATGATTGTGCTGTCAAACAATGAACTATATGGAATCTATGATAAGGTTGTGGGGGTCCCTGCTTCATCTCTCTCTCAACTAAGGGGTCCTTGGCATGAAAACATGGAAGACCCCTGATTTATACTGTACTGATACTATAGTGTGTCTCTCTCTTAACACTGGCAGTGTGTGTACTCTTTCTCTCTCCCTCGACTCGTCTTCACATCCTCCTCAGCCTTTGATCGCTACTTCAGGAGTCGCTCGCTCTCCAACAACCGGCGGAACGTGTGGTTCGCCGAGTTCTGGGAGGAGAACTTTGGCTGCAAGCTGGGGATGCATGGCAAGAGGCCTGGCAGCCCAAAGAAATGCACAGGTAGGTACTGCATGTGTAACCCCCCCCCCCCCCCTAGGTAGATAGATAGATAGATCCACTCCATTTGAGGTGAATTTTTTGGCATAAATCATGGCTATTGAACACCCTTTACATCTGAGTGTTGGTTAAACTAATATTGAACCAATGGAAAGTAGTAAAAGGTGCTTGGGTCAAAACCTCCTAACTCCACTTGAGCTCATTTTCCCCGAAAATGAACATTTTGGAGTTAGGAGGTTTCGGCCTGACAGCAGAGATATACATAGAAAAGACATGCAAATGTTTGTATTGTGGCTCAGGGAGTGGCCGGTAGAGACCGGATCCACAAGGTTCCCAGTTCCATCCGGGTAGAGTTATATAGAGTCGAAATAGCAGATCTAAAAGCTCACAACACGTCGGCGCACAGCGTGCTGTGAGCTTGCAGATCTGCTATTTTCACCCGAGCAAAACCAAACAATAGAATGGCTTGTCTTTCAGTTCTTCTGGAGCTCTTCTCTACTAGTCCCTCCCTAACATTTTATTCAGTGACAAAGTTGTCAATATATATTTAGTCTAAGTTTTAGTTATGATAGCTTTAGTTTTCTTCAGTGAGAAAAGATAGTCGACGAACATTTTCTTCAGTCCATTACACATGCAGCGTTTCTCTGTTTACGTTTACGCACTCTTCTTCGCACGCTGTTTTCACCTGACAAGATGCTCATATTATAGTATACCCAAGGCAACGTGTTTGACAGTTTAATTGGGAATGCACTCAATGCAGCACTTTGTTTGGCAACTGTATTATTTTGGCAAGTGGAGTGTTTTGGCAAGCCGCTATGAAATGAGACAAAACTGTCAAACTTGTTGTTGCTGTAGAAGTTTAGTAGCAGCAGAAAAAGAAACAAAAATAAATGTGTAAATTAACCACTATGACAAGTCATGTCATAAAAAAGTTAAAATAAAAAATAAAAATAAGATTTACATTTAGTTACATACTGTACTTAAGAACGATTTTGAGGTATTTGTACTTCACTTGAGTATTTCCAATTTCCAATACTTTTACTTCTACTCCACTACATCTCGGATCCAAAATATTGTACTTTTACTCAACTACATTTAGGGTATTTGAAAACTTTAGTTGGTAGTTACTTTGCAGATATAAATCATAATAAAATAAAACATACATAAAACCACTTTAGCCCTGATTTATACCTGCGCTATTTGAAAATAGCCGATCTACCAGCTCACAACACGTCGCGTTGTGATCTTGTAGATCTGATAGTTTCAAACTTTTTCAAACTTTTTGTACTTTAACCCTTCCAGTGCCAGCCCCTAGAGGGCGCCAAAGAATGCCAGGGTATCTCTCATAGGCGAGCGCATTAGCATCCGGGGACTCACGTTGCAGTGACGCGCGTGCTCACGTTCGTGCACGTCATGAAAAGGTCCCGGATGAAAATGGCTACAAAATAGCTATTAGCTTGTTCTCATTTAAAAGATAATTTTTCGGCGATTTCGCCGTAAATAAACCTCGCGCCGCCTCCCTAAAAACACAATCCAGAGAGAATTACCTTCAAAGATGTGGGTTTGCATTGGATTCGGCGGCGATTCGCGGCGGCGTTACTCGTTTACGGCCGGCCGGGGGGCGGCCGGATCTCGGTCACTGGATGGAAAATTTAGGCCGGGGCTTCAGTAGGCCTCGGATCATTTTATTCATTTCATTAAAAAAGCCGCATTAATTCGGGATCGGCACACTGGACGTCGTGCCGCCGGCGGCGCCGAACATTCGGTGAACATTGGGGGGCTCAAAAATGTATTTTAAACCATTTTTAATGGAATATATCGTCGGACCATGTAAAATGGCTCGCTGGAAAGCGTAGGACGAGCCAGGACCACCCACGGCTCTACAAGCAGCTCGGGGTAAGTAAAATAATAAAAAAAAAATTGTATTGGATTGAAATAAAGCCGAACTTGTTCGGGATCGGCACAATAAGAGTTAAGTACAGATTGATACCATATCATACGTTTACTCAGGACTCAATACATTTTTAATACAGGACTTCTACTTGTAACAAAGTATTTCTTCATTGTAATATTGATACTTTTTACACCACTGTCGGCTCTGCTCCTTCTGCTCATCCTGTGATGCCCGGCCAGTGCACCGAGGGCTTTGTGAGAGTGAGTGCCTCTGCAGCCTACTTCAGTGGGCGTGCATCTGGCCCTCCAGCCCTGTGCTCTTCTTGACGAGTTTATGACCAGATGCTCCTATCTGGTCCTGTTCCGTTCATGTGCCCCCCTGTCTCCCAAGCGGTGTCAGGGCTGCCGAAAACATTGTCCACGGTCTATCGACTCCTTTGTAGATTAGTGAATATCGTCTGTCGGGTGGAAACCTCATTATGTCCAAACCCTTTACTTTTCAGGATTGAAATTCAAAAATAGAAAAAAGTAGCAGATCTACAAGCTTGAAAGTATAAGCTTTTGCATGATGATGCTGTAGTATGATCAAATAGGGCGCTAATTTTTGAATATGTAGATGAGAGGTTTCTGCCTGACAGAGACCATATATTTTATGAGAGAATACTAATTGGAGAAGAGTAATTGGAGTAATTAATGTAGATTAATGTAAACAGAGGTGTGTGTGTGTGTGTGTGTGTGTGTGTGTGTGTGTGTGTGTGTGTGTGTGTGTGTGTGTGTGTGTGTGTGTGTGTGTGTGTGTGTGTGTGTGTGTGTGTGTGTGTGTGTGTGTGTGTGTGTGTGTGTGTGTGTGTGGTAAACGCACAAACAAACAAGCGATCATCATAACCACGGCAGACAAATGTGTTGGCTTGCGGTCTTTGCTCACATCTCGCAGTGTTTGTGAGCCTTGATTCGTGGCTGTTGTCAAGTCTGCTGGATAAACAGACACAGGACGCCTGCTGCTTCCTTCTCCAACTCATGCAACAACACACACTTGACTGGATGGAAAACTTGTCATGGACCAGCTCGCCTCCCCCTGGGCTGCCATCACAGCACCAGGACCCAGACTCTGATATCTGGGGAGGGTTTATGCATCATGGCAGGACCTCACAACACCAGTTCTGGAAAGTAACATAAAACTCATTAACTGGCAGAGTTGAAACATCGTCTACTCTGCCCCTGCCAGGATTCAGAGAGTTTTCACTACCCTTTGAAAAATCGTGGAATATTATTCTTCATAACGATCCACGGACAGATGGCTTTAAAACACTTAGTAGAGTCTCGGAGAAGAGGAGAAAAAGAATTGTGCCGTCGCGATAATCTGTTCCATAGTTATGGGGAGTTGAATGGAGCTTGGTTTCACTTTTGTTTACTGGAAAACAAGAAAGGAATACATTATGACATTTTTCAAATCCAATACAATTAGACCTTTGCTATGCCCCTCCCCAAAAGCGATTGTCCAATAGTTTAGCAACCTTTGCTAACTGGCAGCTTGCCATATGGCAAGCTTCCGTCAGCAGTCATAGCTGTCGCCTGCTCACACAGTTTGCAACATAATAAGAATAGGAATACCACCATAACGCGACAGTGACTGGAAGAACCAGCAAGATTCCACTACCCAGAAATGCTGAAATCTGCACTTAAACTGCAAGGCTGTATGGCTGTGTTGTTGTGTTCAACAGTTGAACACATACACAGCACATCGGGAAAGTTACACAACTCACCCGCCAAGGTGATGGCAATAAAAGTCTATTTATAGACTACTAATCGCAAATCATATAAAACAAACAAATGTACAAATCTGCAGTGATCTGATGCTGATCAGCTGATGTGTTGACGGCTGCTGGACTGGCTTTTGTTTCGGATTCCGCACGTTTATTAATCCTGACCATAAATATGAATTCATTTTTTTGCTCTATTTGAACTGCTGCTACTGTAATAGTGTAATAAAAGTTGATTGAGTTTATACTGTTTCTCTAGCCCTGAACCATGACGCTAGTATCTCACGACCATCATGGGTCCACCTCAACATGGTGCTGAGCAGTTTAGCCACACGTACGTCTACAGAAACTTTCAGATTTAAAAAATAAAGTGTTAACTGAAGGCTGGCGGATGTCACAATATAGTACGCTCAAGCAGAATTACCACTATCTTCCGTATTGTTTAATAAGACGCATTTTAATCCGATTGGTTACCATGGCCGTCGATCGGATTAACTGAATATACATGTCATACAGTAGGCATACATTTGGTACAGTATCTTTTACTTAAGTAAAAACTATTTGAGAACTTTAGTTTTTTGCCATTGACTAGATGGGAAAACCTGGCATGGACCGCCGGGCACCCATCCCGGTACCAGAACCCAGACAATGATAATGTGGTTTTAGGGTTTTACACATGGCAGGACCTCACTGTGTCCCACCAATCAGAGAGCTATGCGTGCAGGGCTGGGTGTGTGCTGAAGCAGACCACTGCACAGCCCTGATGTCCAGCAGACTGTACAGAAAAGCCAATAACATCCCGTCCTGCTGCACATCACATCAGCAGCAGGCCTCTGGCTGGCACTGCTGCATCCAGGCAGTGGTTTGAAAAATATAGTCGTTGTCGGGTGAAAACCTTCTATGTCCAAAACCATTCGTTTTGCATTTATCATTTTAAAAATGATTTAAACTAGTGAAAACAGCAGATCTGCAAGCACACAGCAGATCTGCAAGCACACAAGGCCTCGCACCGCGAGGCGTTGTGTGCTTGTAGATCTGCTGTTTTCACTAATTTTGTGCGACGGCCTTGTATGGTGAAGCAGGGCTTTACTTTGTGAGAGAACGCACACATTTGAAACTTGGAGATACGAAGTTTCCACCCGACAACGACGATATGGACATGTTTTTTACCTACTGTATTATAATGTAAATCTTTGGGGCATGAAATAGGCACTTTAAGTACAGTTTTGCGTACTTTATAGGCTGTGTATACAGAATACACTGACTGCTGGATGATGTATCATTATCTTTTGTTCAAGTAAAAGTAGCAATACCACAATGTAGCAATACACAGTTAAGGTCCTGCATTCAAAAATGTAGGAAAAGTACTGGCATCTAACATACATACGGTACCAAAAGTAAGAGTGATCCTTATGCAGATTTAAGGGAGTCAAACGTACAATATTTGATATAGTGTGTGCCAGCGGCTACGTCATTGTAGTCCTTAGCGGCCATTTCTTGGGTCAAAACACGGGTGTTTCAATTGTTTGATTGCATAGAACTAATGCTATAGTCTAATCAGAACACCTGTGTAAGGCTGTGTTTACCCAAGAAATGGCCGCTCTTAGAACTACATTTGGCACACCCTATCCACAAGAGGCTGGAGACTATCAGGACCAAACTTCCGGGTTTAACAGCAGACATACAAGCTCACGTCGCGTCGCAGATGCAACCCGTTGTGAGCTTGTAAATCGGCGGCGGAACCTCGGTGCAGACGTTTGCACAATGCACTATGGGGCGTAGGAAACTCGTGGATAGTGGAGTATTATGTATAATTGAAAAACAGTAACACAAGTACCTAAAAATGTACTTAAGTACAATACTTAACTTACAGCGTTAAATATACTTTCCCACCACTGAGGATCAGTCCTCCTCTGTCTTCCCTCAGTAATCTTCCTTTCCTCAAAGCACGAGCGCAGTGGAATATTGGCCTCATCTATTTCAGCACATATTGAACGCTATTGTGTCCTTGTTGTCTGCCTGTGAGAACTGACCTTAAATAACTGCGATGGGATCATAATATTTACGTTTGGTGAAGTGCTGCTCCGTACCAAGGGAAATATGTCAAATATTTATGTGCCGGTGGCTGGGTGTCATTTTTCAATTCAGTTTATTTGGTTTTGTTTGTATCACCGGCACCGGCCATGTACAAAATACAATCATTTCAAAGCAAAGAGATAAGGATCGATTCTTCGTACCAGATTTAACCAGTAAGCTAATTTCCATGTGTGGTTCCTGGGCAGGTGAATAGTTTACCAACCTAGATCAGGGGTCTTCAACAGGCGGTCCGGGACCCCTAGGGGGTCCTCAGAGTTACTACAGGGGGGCCACCAAATCCTTGTGTGATAGAATAATTATTTTAAATGAACAATTGAACCCTCGCATCCCTATACTCCGAGGAGAACTTCAGCCAAAAATAGCAGATCTACAAGCTCTCAACGCCTCCAAGCTCTCAACGCCTTGCGCTGTGAGGTGTTGAGAGCTTGCAGATCGGCTATTTTTGGCAAATAGGTTTAGTTTAGGGGTAAAAAAGACCAGACCAAGTACAGAGTGAAAGGTCAAGTTTACTAAATATTGACGATTTATGATTTTAAGTGGTTAAGTGTCAAATAAGCCTATGAATCCATCTATGAAATCGATGAAAATCTCCATCACACATTTATACAATATGTAGAGGGGGTCCCTGCTGAATCTCTCAATGCTAAGGGGTCCTTGGCCTGAAAACGTTGAAGACCCCTGACCTAGATCATAATTATCTTTGTGGTCGGGCATAAACCTCTTCTCTCAATTATCTCTTAATCGCTTTATAATGCATTATAAAGGCGACCTTAATATAAAGTATTACCGAAACTTCTTTTGTCATTTAATACCGTTCTTCATTACACTACCGTGTCACACACATGTTGCAAAAATAGCCGATCTACAAGCTCGAAAAACGTCGCATCAAGTATGCTCAATCCTGAAAAGTAACAGTTTTTGGACACATGAGGTTTCCACCCCACAGCGACAATATCTACCTTAAGCTTACAGAAATGATAAATAATGGTGCATTTATGTACTGTAGTGCCTTAATCCAAATCACTTTACAATATGCATTATATTCACACACGCACGCACGCACGCATGCACGCACGCGCACACGCACACGCACACGCACACACACACACACGCACACAGTTTATAATGGGGCTAATCTCCATGCCGCATTGAGTGGATGCAAAAGAAAAGCATATTGTAATATTGTAGAGAAACACTGGATGTTATCACATCCATCGTGTTATGTACTGTAGGGTGTTGTGTGTTGTGTGTGTGTGTGTGTGTGTGTGTGTGTGTGTGTGTGTGTGTGTGTGTGTGTGTGTGTGTGTGTGTGTGTGTGTGTGTGTGTGTGTGTGTGTGTGTGTGTGTGTGTGTGTGTGCGTGTGTGTGCGTGCGCGTACGCGTGTGTGCGTACATGCGTACGTTTGTCACGCACATGCGTGCGTGCGTTCGTGCGTGCGTGCCACTTCCCCCAGAAACTCCATTTCCCATTTGAACGTACGCATGGAGACGCCCGTCTTTCCCGCCGCTATAATGACATTGTCATCCATGAAACGGCTCTCATACATCACCAGGAACGTCTCCTGTCTCTCAGCCTCAATCTGCTCCGGTTCGCCTTGCTCACATGCATGGTTATATATACAGTACCGCATGTGTGTTTATTCATGTGCTTGCGTTGCGTTGCATTGTTGCGTTGCATTGTTGCGTTGTATTGTGTGTGCCCCCCCCTCACCCCATGTATCTACAAACACCATTTCCGGCTGCCGTGGCGTCTGTCGCTATAGTCTCGCATTACCAGGCGTCACTTATTGTTCTGACACGGTGACTTGAAGTAATGACTATAATTACAAGGCTGTCAGTCCAGCAACGCACTCTCACTCCCTCACTGTCCCTCTGCTTGTTTGTGCACTCTATCTCCACCTATGTCTCTCTCTCTTTCTCACCCCCACCCCCCCTCTCTCTCTCTCCCCCTCTCTCACTCCCCATGTCATCTGTTATCCGCACACAAGAATACACACTTCGCTTCGCGGCGCTGATAGATTCATCCGTCAACGGCGAGCAGCAGCCCCATCTGATTATTCCCTGTTTTTAACGAGAATGAGGGAATTCAAGGCGTCAAAGCCGAACACACACAAAAAAAAAACATCAGTCCGTCTTTGTCAGCGGGGAAAGAAAAGAAAACACAACACAATACAGTAGGACGCACGCGCACTAGCGACGACGTGCGCGCGGCGAGCTATAGGAATGAAAGAAGGGCGTCACGCTTCTGTCCCGCTGAGCGGCGCGGCGCCAGAGGGGCACCTCTCCAAAACGATTCCACATCACTTAGCTTTCCACATCCGTGCACGCCATTCTCCACAGCCCAGAGCCACACATACACATACGCTCACTATACAACCTAACCACAGCGGCGGGGGCAGACAAAATGTAATCCTTGATGATGCAGAACATTTTGCGTGTGTGTGTGTGTGTGTGTGTGTGGGGGGGGGGGGGGGGGGGGGGGGGGGCTGCGGTTGGGTGGATATGGGTGGGAGGGAGGGTGGGTACACTTTTGTTCAACTCCTTTGGAAACACGCCAGATATCACAATCCTGTGTGGATTGTGGGGAAAGTGCTGGGTAAATATAGACGTGCGTTCGTGTACCCCCAGTAACATTGCTGTTGGGTATCTTATTAGTTACATTTTGTAATGTTTTTTCCGCAGATCAATGCCCTACTTTGTCATAGAAAAGTGTCACACAAAAGTAGAGAAAATAGCCGATCTGCAAGCTTGCAACAGGTCACATCGCGATGTGTTGTGAGCAATGTGAGGTTGTGGATGATAGATCTGCTGTTGTTGTGTGTCTGCTGAGTTTTAGTCTGGTAGGATTCGTCTGGAAATATGGGCTGCGGATTGTTGTAGTATTGTTGGTTTCTATTCTGAATGTTTTGAGGGTTTGCACAGGGCTCTAACTACGGTATGGGCGTGTCTCCTCTGATTCTGAGCTGGGATAGCTTCCAGCCCAGGGATATCATGGTTTTGGCCCAGAAGTTCTTCTCGCCCCCCTAAAAAAAGAACTTCTGGGAACTCAGATTAGAGTTTTATTAACTAGAGGTTCGGGCTGCTATGTGGCCCTCACACCTACTCTGCCCCACTGATCTGACCAATATGTCCATGCATGTATGGAGATCTCTAGTTGTATCTGTCTGTTCTTGTCCCTTTTATGCCCATATATGGATATTGCTGATGTCATCCGTATATGGCCATATGTGGATGCATGGTTTATTTGCGGCAGATGCCATTGACGACACATTGAGGTTAGACAACACACTCCATATTTGGGCGTATTACTCCTTATATGGTTATTATGCTGAGTCATGGTGACATGAGCGTGACAATGTGGTCCGCCCGCCGGCCAGCCATGCAGCTTGAGCCATTTTTATAAGACATCGAACCAAAGAAAAGTCAAGAGTTAGCGACTAAATAATAACTACTAATTCCATTGGAACGCAGGTTCCATTTTCCATTCACCGAAAATTCTCTCTCTCTCTCTCTCTCTCTCTCTCTCTCTCTGTCTCTCTCTCTCTCTCTCTCCCCCCCCCCACCCCCCCTCTCCTGTCTGCTGCCAGTGATAAACATGGCGTGTTCTTCTTCTTTTTACCTGAGCTAACGTAGACAGTTTTTGACGTGGCTATGTATTCTGCTGTCAGGAGCCATTCCAGGCCCTCTGGTTCCTCATCCCATGTTGTCAGGGGAGCGGCCTCAATTGATTTCACCAGCCAGTCCCAGATTGAGTTTTAGTGCAGCGGGGAGAGGGGTTCCCTCTTATCTGAGCCCGTCACCGTCTCCACTGTAATCATGCTACCAGACCAAACTGTTGAGTCAGCAGTCAGCGCACCAGCCCGGGAGAGAGAGTGTGTGTGTGTGTGTGTGTGTGTGTGTGTGTGTGTGTGTGTGTGTGTGTGTGTGTGTGTGTGTGTGTGTGTGTGTGTGTGTGTGTGTGTGTGTGTGTGTGTGTGTGTGTGTGTGTGTGTGTGTGTGTGTGCAAGCGTATGTCTGTCTGTGTACATTTGTAGTTTTTGCAATATCACACAATATACCCGTTCTCTATCAAACCTGTAAATCACAGGTAAAAGTGTTGACAATGAGAGAGAGAGAGAGAGAGAGAGAGAGAGAGAGAGAGAGAGAGAGAGAGAATTCCCAACCTGGTGGTCTCGAATCCCAGGGTGGGTAGGACTTTTTTTTTATTCCCCTGAACGTGTGTTGGCACATGCGCATTGCAGTGATAAGACCAATTTGGTGACCAACGGGTCTACCAGCTCCGTAGACAGACTACTGAGCCTTAGCTAAGGGACAGTGATAGCAGACCATGCTATGGGATGATAATGTAGTTATCATGTGACCATAGACTGTAAGAAGTAATGGACAAAGTCCATTCTTTTTTGAATTTTTTCATTGGTTTCTACAGACCCGTTTAGAAGCCTGTTTTCAGAGCTGCCGCTAGGCACACTCACAGCAGGGAAAATAACAATATTATCATAACAACTAATATATGTATTTGCTCCGCCTCAATAATCACTGTGCTCAGAGCTGAAGCGGCCCCTCCTACTCTCCCCCGCGGCCCCGTCTGGCAGTGAGAGAGCACCGTGCATGGTTACTGTTACAGCGTGCAGAAGCAATCTGCGTTTAACTGAGTTAGGAATCGCGCAAAGACACCCGACCTGAAAAAGCCCCGCAAAGAGCGGCGCCCCTGTCTGTTTTTCAGCGATTTCAAATCCGCCATCTTTCTATATCCGGTCTGAAATGCGACCGGAAATGAATGCATGATACTGGGACATTGTTGTGTGCTCATGCCATAGTCGCTTCTTTTGGGCTTGATTTTGTAGACCTGGCTGCTGGTATCTCTGGCAAAATCTGGCAACACTGGTCCACGTTCCACTCCTTTCCAAACACATCTATCACAGGGTGGCGTCATGGAAATGACAAGGCTGCACGTCCTGTGACCTGTAGCTCTCTTATAAATCACACTGGGATAAGGAGCTAAACACCCCTCCTCTGGTCGCATCGATTTCCTCCATGAGAGAAAAAGACATACCGAGAGAGAGAGATGGAATAGAGGGGGCGGACAGTGTTAGAAAGATAGATTAGACAAGGAAAGGGAGAGATATAGAGAACGGCGATAAGAGGCCTGGAGGAGAGAGGGAGAGGGACGATGGCGTGCAGGAGAGAAAAAATGGGGTATAAGTGAGTGGAAGATGGAGGGAGAAAAGAAGAGAAACTGAATGTTTGAGACAGAGAAACAGAATTTTTGAGACAGAGGTATACAAGTAGAGAGAGAGAGGGAGGGGGAGAGAGAGAGAGAGAGAGAGAGAGAGAGAGAGAGAGAGAGAGAGAGAGAGAGAGAGAGAGAGAGAGAGAGAGAGAGAACAGAGCTAGAAGGAAGGGGTGACTATACTAGTAAGACACCTGAGGGTGGAATGCGACCTCAGGGTGACATGCGAAGCGCCAATTATTGACTATCTGGCCAACCACAGCGTTTCTCTGACGATTATAGTTGTTGTCATTCTGGGGGGAGTTTGTTCATGTTTTTGTGAGGGTATCAACCCTAGGAGACACGGGGAGAACATGCAAACTCCACACAGAAAGGCCCTATCGCCAACCCCACCTAGGGTGTGAGCGATAGGGCCTAAACATGTGGAGAACACTATATATGGAGATAGTCCAGTCCATCATGTCATATGGGACTACCGTCATAGACAGTAGCCATTGTTAGGCCGGAGTCAATGGCTGTCTGTCTGACTGTCTGTACAGGAAGTGATGTCACATGACATACTTTTTATGCCCATATATGAGTCATTCTGTACCACATCTCCATGTTTAGGCCAAACAGGTTCGCTCCATTTCTCCATGTATAGGTGCAAATGCTCAACGTCGAGTTTGACAAGGAGGATACCGCACATTGTACCTCATCCACCCTTTCTTCTCTCTCCTTTTGGTATCTTTATCCTCCTCCTCCTTTTTTTCTTTTTTATTCTTCTCTTTTTTTCACAGCCGCCCCCATATTTACTTTAGAAAATACATATTAAATTCTAAGAACGTTTCGAGTACCAGTTTGATACAAGAGCGAATAAGCGCTACACTTCTGGAATCCTGTGCCTCGACTTAAGTCGGATCCAGGCCTAATAACTTTATCTAGCCGCCCCGTTGCCACCTCCTTGTTACATTTTCTTTTCTGAGACACATTGTACCTCATCCACCCTTTCTTCTCTCTCCTTTTGGTATCTTTATCCTCCTCCTCCTTTTTTTGTCTTTCTTAGTCTTGTGTATCCTTCTCTTTTGGCTACTGTCTATGACGGTAGTCCCATATGACATGATGGACTGGACTATCTCCATATATAGTGTTATCCACATTTCGTGTAGCCGCCCCGTACAGGAAGTGATGTCACAACTCGCTGACATCACACTGACATCACTCCCGTACAGAAGGAAGGTTACAGAAGGAATGTTACGGAAGGAAGGAAGGAAGGAAGGAAGGAAGGAAGGAAGGAAGGAAGGAAGGAAGGAAGGTCACTCAAGCGACACGGTTTTTCAGAGTATATGCGACCTTCGGTCGCAAAAAGTTTCCAGTCACAGAACGGTAGAGTGAGCTGGCAGATAACACCGTCTCCGTAATAGCGCATACATCCAGAGGGTAGCCGTAGCCACATTGGAAAGGCCCTTTCACACGCATTAATTGTTATTAATGAGGGTAATTAAGCATCTAAGACGCACCACAGCCCCCGCGGGGTCACAGGGCCCTTCGCCTGCCTTCCATCACGGTGGGGGGAAGGAGGACGTCCCGCGCGACGCTGATACTATACCGTCACCGACCGTTCTCCTCCATCGGACCGCAGGCATGTTTACAACCTCCCAGCTCTCAGCACCTCATTTCCTGCTAGATAAAGTGTGTCCCTCCTTTCTTTCAACAAAAAAAAAAAAGCAATCCAATAGTGTAATTATAACACTGCCAGCCCGTGCCTTGCCTCGCCTTACCTCCTCGCCCAGGCAAACGAGGCTGAACGAACGCCTCTAATTCCGGGTGTTATAATCTCTTCCTCTCACGGGGTAATGAAAATGTGGAAGGGGTCGGGGGATGATTGCAATAATGCAAAATGGGCACCTCTCAAATAAACAAACAACCCGCAGTGAAGACGGCAGTCGAAATGCCTTGATGCAAATTACGGCTCTGAAATACAGACAGCGTATTACGAGTACAACATAACACTTTGTGCTCGCCACGCTGAGAGGAAAAAGTCATGTGTGTCCCTGTGTGATAAACTGCAATCTATAATTGCTATCAAAGGCAAACTTCAAATGCTTTTCTGAGTTTCTCAGGTGCCCTCTTGACATGAAATGGCAACGCTGTCGGAACATTCTTCTGATCCGCTGAGCCGACCCCAGATATCTACAGGTACAAACGGTATATGGATTTAGGATTATCCCCTGGCGGGTCATTGATCACATGCAAAATAAATCGCTGCGTGTTTGCGTGTTAGCAGCACAGACAAACCCTTTTTGCTCGCCACACGTCTGTTAGAGATAAAAGAGAAGATAACAGCGCCGGTGCATTTCGGCATACCAAATCCTACACAAAAAAAAACTCTGTGTTAATTAATCTGTTTGTTATGCAGAGAATGTACGTTTGTACATTCTCTGCAGTTAAATTTGATTTTTACCGTTTTGTTTTTGTGCACTTTGCTCTTGGCGATAGGTGTGACTCATAAAGTATGGAATCTCTTATCTGTTTTTTATGTTGCTGGGGTTTATTTATTTATTTTGGTCAAAAGCTCAAATGTGTTCATGGGGAGAGAAAACACCGGCAGATTGTTGCCAGCTGGATCGAGTGAGATCATGATAATGCGATTCAGGTCCCACTTGTTTTGTTGCATCAATTCTTTCGTCTGGTAAAATAAACGTGTTTGTTTTACAAGGCGGTTTATCACCTTTTGCTGTACCGTTTGGACAAACTATTGTTGCATAAAGCATGAGAGTGAAAGCTAACATGAAAGGGAACTTGTGTACTTGTGAATCCGTATCTCAGGCTATAAGCCGCTCTGTTCCAGTGTGCTCGGTTTTGAATATCAAAGGATTAAAAGTGAACTTGACGGAGCACACTTCTCCCCCTCATCTGGGCTTGTGTCTTGATTTAAAAAGCAGGAAAGAGAGCCAGGTGGGGAACAGCATTCATACAGCCGTTACGAGTGAGTTGTATAAGCTGCAGCACTCCAGAACAATTTGGAAAACAAGCTTCTTTTCGTCAAGGATTTTGTAGAAATGCCAGGGTTTCCTAGGGTTTCCATCTGACGTTGTCATTGAATGAAATGGAAGAATTGAAAATGCCAATAGCCATGAGGAGGGGAGAGTGCGAGCTGTGATCATCTTATGCACGCAAACCATATAGACCGAATCATGACATCACCATAACCAAAACGTTATTTCCAGGTAGATAACGCTGGCAGCATCACATTGGAGCAGTGTTATTCATTAGCCTTATATTAGAAGGTCTATTAGGCCATGTTCACACGACAACGCTCTATAGAGAAAACAGCGAGGTCCCGGGACTTCGCCGTTGTGTTTTCTGCATAATGAGTACTTTCTACTTTTAATTATTCAAGTACATTTTTGTTACTAAAACTTGTACTTATACTCAAGTAAATTTAGAATTCCGGAATTCTAGGCTACTTGAAATGTAATTGTAGGCTATTTCTACATTGCATTATCCACCACTGCAGGGCTTAAGTGGAGCAGTCCGTGTGACAGGGCACATAGCGATGTGTTTAGAGATGCCGACATTCCCACTCAGTGCATGACTCCGTAATCGATGCTCTTTGAAGTGCATTTCAGTGGCAGGCAGCCACTGTTGGCCCCAGCACTGTCATTAAACACACTATCCTGAAAACAGCAGTGTATAAAGAGGGGGCCCCGCAGTGTTAGAAGATATTTATTAGGAAGACAGAAGGATATGAAAGTACTGCCAAGTTTCCTTAAGGCTATTTTTCTTCTCGCGAAAACCACAGGTGACAGGCGGCCGGCATATGCAAATGCTCCTGGGCGATTTCCATATCTCATTAATTGGGGTATAGGAGGGATGAAAATGTCCTTCTTTGGCATGAAAAAGGAGAGGCACAAATCAAACCTCGCGTTTGTGTTATCAGCCGTGTGTTTGACAGTCCGTCAGTCAAATGGTAACATTTTCATGTCAAATATATATTAGGTCGCGGACCTCTATGTGAAATTATTTTGTGCCAGGGACTCCCATAAAATAATTTGTGTGGTTAAAATGTTTCAAAAAATATTCAACTTTCTAAAAGAAAACGTAAAATCTACAAGCTCACAACGAAACTTTGTGACCATGTAGATCGGGCTTAAAGGGGCTTAAACTGATCGCTATGCTATATTAACCACTTAAACCCCAGCATTGGTATTGTGAGGAAAGCAGACTGACAATGCTCACAATGTGACGCGCTGCGTCGCATTGTGTGCTTGTCGATCAGCTATTGTCAGTGGAAGCTTTCCCCACAATAACAGAAAACAGAAAAGACTCCCCATATGGGACTCCGGATACCCATATGGGGTTCATGTGGTTAACAAATGTATCTGGCGACCCTGTGAACCCCCCTACAAGGACCCCTGGGGGACCTCCGGAGCCCACTTTGAGAACCAGTTGTCTCAAAGTGCTGTCTAATTTGTGACAGCATAATGTCATTAGACAGGGGGGTGTTTTTTTACAGGTTTATCTATCAGTCACGCCCCGTCACTCAGGAGCACCCACCTATCGGCTGGCTCCTTCTTTAATGGAGGTCAAGGTCAATCTATGCTCCTCTTAACCTCCCAACGATTAGGTCCCAAATTGGCTTTGTCCATGAAGAGTTAATGAAGAGCTATTGGACTCAGTGGTCGGTAGACACTTTACACCAGGGACATAATACAATTTGGATCGTTCATTTGTTGTGCTTCGCCGAGGAAACAAGCAATGATTAATGTCACGTTCGAGGTTCAAGGATTTTATTGTCATGTGCTTATTATTATAATAGATGTTCCAAAATTGCAGGCAGTGAAATTCTTGTAATTAGATAAAAAAGAGATACTACCACTACTACTACTATTACTACTACTGATAATAATATTGATAATGACCCCGGAGCCCCAGGGACCCCCAGGTCCCTGGGGGACCCCCAGATGTAAAAAATGCCCAAATGTGCTCACACGTCACACTTTTTCCCTGCTTATATCTCCGCACCCGTTGACCCGATCCATGCCAGATTTTACACACACACTCCTTGCCTGCCAAACTACAACCTCCAAGGACCCCCGGAGCCCCAGGGACCCCCAGGTCCCTGGGGGACCCCCAGATGTAAAAAATGACCAAATGTGCAAAAATGACCAAATGACCACCCCAACGGGGCTGCTCACGGGGAATTCCCGGGGACCACCGACTCCTGGTGCTCCAGAACGGATGCAAAAGTGGTGGCGCCCCCAGTGGAGGACCCCCTGCCACTGCAGCGCACATAAAATGCCGTAACTCGGGCTAGGAGCGTCCGGGAGAGCCGGGGCCGGTACCTATTCGTCCGCCAAGGCAACGCGGAGACCCCACCCCTCATTTCTCACATGGCTCTATTCTAGCGCCACCTTCAGGCCGATTTTTAAAACACATTTTTGGACAATGCTCCTACAGTTTTTAGTGCCCTAAAATCACGAATATCACTACACAGCATGTCTACACTCATGTCATCAACATGGATCAGGAAGATTTTGGAAAAACACATTTTTGCCCTATTTGTGGAGATAAGCCACCTACGGTCGCTTATCTCCCGATTAGGGAGTCTTACTGGTGATAATGATAATGATAGTAATAACCAGTAAGACACCTAAGGGGGCGACCTCGCCCTAAAGGGCGAGATCGCGCAATATGGGCTTAATATTGATGGCATAAAAGGGATTCTATTGTATGGGAATTCCCAGATATGGGCTTAATATTAATGGGCATAAAAGGGATTCTATTAGTGCGGTTGCCCTGACAGGGTATCATCTGATCCATATATGGAGATCTAGGTGATGATCCAGTCGTCTCCATGTATGGATATCCAGGGTTTGATCTTTGATGAGGTGATGTCACAACAATGTGATGTCACAGTGTCACCAAACAGGTCAGCAGCTATAGACATTGAGGCGTTACTCATGTACGGACAAGATGTGACGGTTTTCGTAGTTAATGCTGAACCCCTAATTGCTCCCGATGAGCAGGTTGGTGCTTTGCATGGTTTCCTCCGCCGTCGGTGTATGAATGTGTGTGTCAATGGGTGAATGTAATACACATCGTAAAGCGCCTTGGGTAAAGATGCTATATAAATGCATCATTTAGGCTATATATTATGCATTATTATAAGTATGCCGTTTGAACCTCGTTCTGCCTTAGGGTTGCTGCTAAACGCAGACAATGAAAAGTGTCTCTGAGACGTTTTAATTTCAAGGATTCTCACAACTCTGAAAATGTAACTCTCCATTTGTACACTCTCAGAGTTACAGACCTGTAAGGGTCCATTTAAAATATACCATTTTATTGCAGTTCAAGCAGTTTTGCTTGAACTGTTGATATTGCAATGACGATACAAAATACAATAAATTAACTGAAAGGTGTTTCAGAGCACATGCGTATGTAAATAACCTCAGAATCAGATCAAACAGTTGACGTGACGTGACGTGACCGACTGACTATAAGACAGACCCATATCAATTATTTACTTATATTACTGTGTGTCTTTGTATAGCGAAAATAGCACCTTTACAAGCCTACAACACGTTGGGTTGTGATGCGTTGTGAGCAAGTAGAGCTGCTATTTTTCTCTGTTCAAAAATGTACAAACAATTAAAACGTTGCTTATAATTACACACCCACAATGAAGGACCGCAAGGTTAATGTTGCTGAATGGTGAATGGACCCTGCTATCGGTTTGAAGTGGACATTTTGTAATTCTCCTAGCCTGATGTTCAATTACAGCCTGGTCTGCTCAATCACACCGGCGCTCATTAAACCTGTAACCTCATCAGTGATCGCATAATGAATGGACCCGTGAATAGAAAGCTGTATCGCTTTGTACTTGACTGAATACTTAACGGTTCTCAGCCAATTATTTGATACAATTGTGTTTTACACAGATGGAGCAGCAATACATACTATGGGATTTGCCATCAGTGCTCATAATAGTTATTTGTTGGAAACGCATGCACCTTCGGTTATGTAATACCCATTGTAGCCTACCTGTTTGTCAGAGAATGTGCTGTGCAGTACAGTGCAGTAACCATTATCATAGTACCTTAGGCCAGTCTAGGTCAGTACCACGACAAATGATCAGGTATCAGGTATCTCTATTAAAGGGTGAAAGACATACCCGACTGACTGACTGACTGACTGACTGACTAAATAATTGAAATAATTGACAGAAGAATAGCTGAACATTCCTCAAAAATCACATCCAGTGTGACGTGAGTGGTGCTTTTCATTAGGGGAATACTACTAATTTTCAACATTGAACATTAATATACCTTGGAGTTGTTGTGTGGAAATAAGACCTGGAGGATTGATGGTGGGGTTTGGCTTGCAAAAGTACACTTTGATGACATCATCGGAACATACAGTCGTACATACAAACAAACAAACAAACAGACAAAGCCAGATGTAGCACGTACCGCTCAAACAATAGCTGATCTACAAGCTCAGTTATGTTTGCTATTTGACATACGATGAAGACAATGAAGTTTATGTTTTAAGTGGTTGAGTGATGGATAAGGAATCCAAAACGTTTGTATCTCACAAGTGTGTGGTCTTGCTTTGTAAAAACAGAATATGCAAAGGATGCAGATGAAATGTGCACACAGTGCTGCATGGCTGCTGAGCTTTGCCAGAGGTTTGCTTTATAGAACATCTGTGTCATTTGTCACAAAAGATCCCAGCAATCCCACCAAAACTCCAAACCCTGATGGTGCCTCTATGCCAGGGGTCTTCAACAGGGAGTCCGGGACCCCTAGGGGGTCCTCAGAGTTACTGCAGGGGGTCCTCCAAATCTTTTGTGATAGAAACCTGTTTTTTCCCCCTTTTTTATATTAACCACTTGAATCCTAGCATCCATATTCTGAGAACTTGAGACAAAAATAGCAGATCTACAAGCTCACAACGCCTCGCGAAGCACAAGAATACAGAGTGAAAATGTCAAGTTTATTAAATATTGACGGTTCAAGTGGCTAAACATCTGAAAAATACAGTGATGATTTTGCTGTCAAACTATGAAACGCTATGGAATCTATGAACAGGTTGTGGGGGTCCCTGCTTAACAACCATGGTGCCAAACTCGTTCAGTAACGAGTTAAGGCCACTAGGTGTCACCATGCCAAAAGGAGTTGTCTCGTCCCTGGACGAGACAACGAAGGGTTAACTGTACGTGCTGCTGCCTGCCCTCTGAATGACCCGAGTCCATACGTCACCCCGTAGCAGAGAGAGAGAGAGGGAGAGAGGAAAAAAAGGCACGCGCTGGTTGTATTGTTTTCCATTCTACTCTGAAACATAAAAAGGGCTTTATCTCTGAATGAGGTGAAAAGAACGCCAGGGAAGCAGAGATCTGATTGTTTTCACGGCGACACTATAACGCGATGGTCGGCCAGCGTTTGGATTTTAGTTTCGCGAGCGTTTGTAAACAAAGGGATTATCTTCCTCAATCGTCAGTGGACACCCACGTGCACACGCACGAAGCTTCCGAGGCTCTTCAAAATAAAGCGTTAGTGAACGGCGGCAGCAGCAACAGCTAGAAATGTTATAAACCTGAGCAGCCCATGTGTTAATCTCTCTCTCAACCAAGGGGTCCTTGGCCTGAAAACATTGAAGACCCCTGCTCCATGCTGATCGAAAGGCAATATCCAATGGTTCAGTCATTACCCAGGAGGAGGCGCTCCGAAACTCCATGAATACCAATAATGTTTATAGAGAACCTCCGAGCGAGCGCGCTGTGTTTGGCTGACGCGCGCGGCAAGAATTTACCAAAATGATGATGACTGAACGCTCCCCGTCACAGCTCGCCTTGATGTTTACTAACGAGCCGCGGCGACTAAAAGCAGGGGGCGTGCGAGATCCTTCATCAGGCTGAGTGATCTGAGGCAACGCGGCTGACAGACAGTTTCATCATGGACGCTGGCGTTTCAATTAAACATCATTTAACAAGGGCAAATTTAATTCCGTCTGAGCGGGACCAAATGGTTGCCCCCCCTGCCCCCCACCACCCCCCCTCTTCTTACTGTGTGCGTGCGGGTGGGTGGGTGGGTGGGGGGAGAGACACGACCTTCTGTTTCATTTAGAATTGAATATTAGATAAATGGACAGACTAATTACAGAGGGCTTTGATGATGAGACGAGATTGCGTTGGGGGAGGGAGGGGGGAGAAAACAATGCAGCTTGGATAACTTCCGTGAATATACAGCGTTGTCTGACACAGGCTGAATATATTTACATGAATAGATCATCGTTATGCGAGAGCCATTGTTTATCTCTGGCATCATCAAAGTTTTGACAGGCTCTGTCGCCGGAGCGGCAAGAAGAATGGTGTTTTAACCCAGGTGTATTTGCAGAAGCTCTATCTTCTATTTGGATTGAAAAAGTAAAGAAAAAGAAACATGACGTATATACAGTAGGCCTTTGGTTCTCAAAGTTGGGCCCGGGGACCCTCAGGGGTCGTCGACAATAGACACGTTGTGAGTTTTTAGGTCTGCTATTTTCTGGCAAAAAATGTATCATCAATCATAGGCATGCTGGGGTTCAAGTGGTTAATTATGACTGGGTGAAAAAGTCTAACTTAGTAATTGCCGGACTATAAGCCGCGGCTTTTTTTCCCATGTTTTGAACCCTGCGGCTTATACAGCGGTGCGGCTTATATAGAGATTTTTACAGCTAACGGCCACCAGGGGCGCTCTAGCGGGAAGCAGGAAGGACACCTGTGGCTTATAGTCAGGTGCAGCTTATATATGTAAACATTTAATTGTTTTTTGTTCAAAATTTGTGGCTTAGTCCAGCAATTACAGTATCTTAATTTTTTGATTGATTGAAACATAACACCCTGAAAGTTTACAACATCAAATAGAGTATGTATGTGAGACTTGGAAATGTTACTCATTCAAATTAGTAGGCCTACATGGTGTTTGACTTTCTATTTCCTTGTCATGGGTATTAGCTGGTTTTACGCTACAGTACGAGCCATCCAAGTGTATTCTACAAAGACAACAAACATAAGAATCCAATATGCACAATTGTATTATTTTCACTGTGTAAAAGATGACCCAAATAGCGCATTTGGGGATTTGTTTTTAACATGCGTAAACTTAAATGAAAAACTGAGAATTTTTTGTTATGTTTTCCTGCCTGCCTAGAGTGTGCCAGATTTCTCATCCAAACTGGGCAACAACAATTTACAAACCATGAAAGCCAAGATTTGGTTTTATTCTAATCCGTCTACTCTAAACTAACCAAAATGCAGATTTGTGATTAAACCCATCTTTTTTTTTCTCTCTCTCTCTCTCCAAATAAGGTTTAGTGACATCTGACTGATTACAGTCTAGCAGGGGAAAGGTTTTTTAATAATCATACTCATTACACAGTGTTTTGGTCATCATAAAAAAGTCATTATTTTTCAATAAAGAAAAAGAACAACGTTTCTGTTAATAAATAACAGAATAAATAAAACAGGTTTTTATGGGCTCTAAAATATTGTATTTGTAAACAAGGCCTCCAGATAACTAATAGTTTAATAATACTCACAACTGCAAGGGTTTTCTTCATGCCAGCAATGTGTGTGTGTGTGTGTGTGTGTGTGTGTGTGTGTGTGTGTGTGTGTGTGTGTGTGTGTGTGTGTGTGTGTGTGTGTGTGTGTGTGTGTGTGTGTGTGTGTGTGTGTGTGTGTGTGTGTGTGTGTGTGTGTGTGTGTGTGTGTGTGTGTGTGTGTGTGTGTGTGTGTGTGCGTGCGTGCGTGCGTGCGTGCGTGCGTGCGTGCGTGCGTGCGTGCGTGCGTGCGTGCGTGCGTGCGTGCGTGCGTGCGTGCGTGCGTGCGTGCGTGCGTGCGTGCGTGCGTGCGTGCGTGCGTGCGTGCGTGCGTGCGTGCGTGCGTGCGTGCGTGCGTGCGTGCGTGCGTGCGTGCGCATGCATATGTGGTAAATGAGAGTTGTGATAATAAATAATACAAATACAATAAACCAGTCGTTCTCAAAGTGCAATCCATGCAGGGAATACAAGTTCACATTGCGTCGCATCGCGATGCCTTCTGCCCTATATCTACAGTGTATTTTGCAAAACACATTTTTGGACACTGCTCCTACAGATTTTGCACTAAAATCACGCAAAGCGCTACGCTACACAGTAACTCTAAAGTCATGTCATCAACATGGATCTGTCCCATTTCCCATATTCCCTCCTGATTGCCTACCATTGCCTTCTAAAGTTTGTGTTTGCGACCTGACGGTTGCTTATCTCCCGATTAGGGAGTCTTACTGGTGTCAAATAATTGTAGTGGAGTAAAATTATAATATTTAACTCTGTAGAAGTAAAAGTACAGAACATTGGAAATTCCCCAGTAAGTAAAAAAAGAGAGAAAAAAGAAAAATCAACATTTTAACAGTAACAGTACACCGCTGGAGTTATGGGGGTCTTTGAGATGAAAAAGTTTGAGAACCACTGCAATAAAACATGCAGCCATCAGTATGCATAGTAAATAGTACGTCCTAACAGAGCCAGAGCCCGGCCATAATTATCTCCTGCTGTCAGACAGACAGTAGTTCTTTGGTTGTCGTATAAAACACACCATTCATTAAGACGTAATTAGTATTTACTGCTGCAACAAAATGTCTCCTCTGTTCTCTTGCGCTCTGAGCTGCTGTATTTCATTGGTTTCCTATTAATTACCGGTATGAGAAGTTATGTCCAGTGATGTACTGTACTGTATAGGGTTTCGCAGCTGTATTTAAAAAAAATAAAGTTTGAATTTAATAATGGTGCATATTCACAAAAATGTCAGAGGCTTAGTGAATATTAAATTAAAATATCATGATAATCTTCACTTTGGTGTTATTTAATCTTTGCTTTAATGACATTGGTACAGGATGCATTTTCTCTGCAGAGAAAAATATATTTATATTTTCTGTTGGTTTGGCAAGAGACAGAGACTTATATATGACTTAGTGGACGTTATGCAACTTTACTTTTATTCATATAAGGTCTTACAAAATGTAATCATAGATAGATGCCACAGTGCCTCACAAGATGCAATGGGGGAAAAAAAGCTTTTTCAGCGTTGAAACGTTTCTATGGCCATCGGTTTGCCTTTGTAAGTTGTTATTAAACGACGTTGGCTAGAAGGCCGTCCATTCAATGTCATCTTCAGAGTACAATAGTGGCTACCATGCCTCCATCATCTTTTAAACCATTAACATTTCAACTTAACAACTCTTATTGAATTTGGACCTTGTCACCATAGCAACAGCAACACTTTATTTTAGCATTATAAGGCTGGTTCTCAAAGGTTTTTCAAGGACCCATATACATTGATATGTATTTGGCCACAGACCTCCATTTGATAATATTGTGCCAGGCAGGGAACTCCCATAAGAGAAGATTTATGTTATTAAATATTATCAATCTTAATCACAATTTTTTAGTTAAGATTTTTCTGAAAATATTCAAAACAAAGCAGACCTACAAGACTCAACGTGTCACAATGTTATGCGATTTGAACTTGTAGATCAGCTGTTCTTGAATATCCGCAATATATATATATATATATATATATATATATATATATATATATATATATATATATATAAATGTTGCTTCATTTTTATCCCACAATTTTGTAACCCATTTTTTCACCCAGTGCCATTTGCCTATGTAATCCTGGTCTCTGCTCTCCCTCTGCCACGTCTGGTTAGACAACGGAATGACCTCATGCTTCCTTCAGTGCATGAGGAGTCCAAGTTGCTTTTTTCACCTGACGGGGGATTTCCCCGGTTTGGACATAGTGCGTGGAAGGAACACGTTATTCCACCCAGTTCCTTTCCCCTCCATCAGGCGCCCCGGCTGGCCAGGGGGAGGCATTAAAGAGACCAGGATTACTGCATGTTTTTGTGAGGGTATCTACCCTAGGAGACACCACCCTGCAGACAATATGCCTTCCGGTGTGTTCCAAGATTTATAGCGGAAGTCTGCGTTTAACGGACGTTACGTCATGCGGTGCGGGTCTGTTTACATTCCCCAGCGAAAAAACTAAAATAGATTGTAGCTCTTAACTCGCTCTTCATAGGTGTAACATTGCTTGAATCAATGTTTTTGTTTGTATATTGTTTATTGCGAGCGCAACCGACGGAGCAGGAGACGTAGACCAGAGATTTCGTGCAGGGAATACGTTTGCAGGAACACCGCACCGTGAAAAAAATACAGCTTCCGGTGAAATTCCTACGGCGGAAGTTGAACGCTTTCTGCTTTCTATTGTCACCAGGCTTTTCTCTTCGGAGATGAATAAGCCTGGCTACGCGAGGCTAAGGAGACAGAGGGAGAACGTGCAAACTCCACACAGAAAGGCCCTTTCGCCAACCCCACCTAGGGTGTGGGCGCTGATGACGCGGAGGAGGGAGCACGCCCCCAGCGCCCACAGCATCCCCTGGCGGGAATCGAACCCAGGACCTTCTAGCTGTGAGGCTACAGTGCTAATTTTTTGCACCGGCAACCCCCTAGAAATCCCCTCAGGAACCCCCACCCCACTTTGAGAACCACTGTGCGCCAGTCGCATAAAAGGCACAAGGCCGGAGACTGAACGGTGTGACCTCAAGTGTATTATTGTGATAACGGCACAGCTTTATCATAAATATTTATGATTAGCTGTGGTAGCCATCGTTACAGTAAGTAGGTTCCAGATAAGGTGAAATAAGGTGGACGAGTTTGGAGCGCTATATGGAGAGATATTGATTGACACTTTGGAAAGCCCCTCAGCCACCTGCGAGGTCAATCAGTAGCTAACTTTGGAATATAATGAGCGATTTGCAATTATGTTCCTCTCCTGGTAAGAGATTTTGCTATTTTAAAAACGCACATCACGTCTTACTGCCGCCATTCAGAAAGCCATGTCACAACTCTGCTTGGATAGAACCGTACATTGAATACAATTTATTATAGACCTCGTAACACAGAACTCTATTATGTGTCGAAAATGGTCTGTATTATTCTCTAGCGGCTCCACAGTAATGATATAACTTTCAGTCCAATGTGAACTTATGTGATATGCGACTTATCATAATACTGTATGTCATAGAATAGATCTAATTAGTATTCTACAAAGATATTTCTAGTTGATCTGAGGTCATATTTGGAACACGTACGTGACAAAAATAAAATATAGTATAATATGTTGTCTTCATGAGGTATGTTGGTTTCATTTTTGACCTCAGGATATTCATGTATCAGAACTGGTCAGATAATTGGATTCTAGCAAGAATCCAATTTCAGGATATTTTGTGGGACCAAACAGTTAGAATTTAAAAAGTACAGTACAGTACAAATTATAGCACTTTTGAAAATAATTGTAAATAACCTTAATCCCTTTTGTTGTTTTTGTAGTCTCGCATAGCCAGACAACCCAAGATCTTGGTCTGTACTGATACATCTGGGGAAATCTAAATTCACTGAATGGCCTTGAGAGCCAGAGACAAACATAACACCCACTGCTTTGAAAACCAATCCTGGTACTGTCAATATGAGGGACCCCCCTAAAGTATATTCATTGCATTTAGATGTTTTTGATTGATTGAATATGTTATTAGACAAAAAAAGAAAAAAAATGTAGTAGGCCTACCAGTACAAGTACAGTTAAACACCCTGCCCAAAATAACACCCCAAATAAGTCCTTTTACGGTCTTGTTTACGTCGGAGGTCCTTGGTATTCAATTCATGGACATAACAAATAGCAACAAAAAGAACAAAAAAAACAAACACTATATGTCAGGGCGGTTTTAAGGAGGCCAGCGAGCTACATGTTAAGGAATTCCACACTTGGGTAATCGTGTTGTAGAAGGAGAATTTACTTTTACGTCCTTTTACGGTCTTGTTTACGTCGGAGGTCCTTGGTATTCAATTCATGGACATAACAAATAGCAACAAAAAGAACAAAAAAAAAAAACACTATATGTCAGGGCGGTTTTAAGGAGGCCAGCGAGCTACATGTTAAGGAATTCCACACTTGGGTGATCGTGTTGTAGAAGGAGAATTTACTTGTCTCATGGGTTTGTGTTATCAGATCCTTGTATGCGCTCCCTCTGGTGTTGTGGCTGTGTGGGTGTCGCTAACTTTTTGGAGGTTTTTGGTCAGATATGCGGGTATTGAGGGGATTGAGGGCAGATTTGCATTGACTATTTTGAAAGTCAATCCCATTTTTTGTTGTTTAACCCATTCTTTTATAGTAAAATGTGTGGGAGAAATGTGGGTCATGGGCCCCAGGTCGAGAAGTAGTCGAATCAGTTTGTTTTGGGAGGTTTGGAGCTTAGTCTTTAATGGCATTTTGATGTTGCAGTACCAGGAGGTGCAAGCATAGTCAAAGAGGGACTGAATGAGAGTCCTGAGGGCACCAGGCATGTGCGTATCAGCAGGTGGAGCTCTCTGATCGTCTAGATATGCAAGACTATTGTTTTTAGTTTTGTTGTTTTCCTGAGGACCGCATCATCTGTTTTTTAATGATATTGCGTGGTGAACTTCAACGCGTTGCTGCATTACAACGCTTGGTGAGCTTTGTAGATCGACAATTTTCAAATAAGTTGGCCTGACTTTTTTTTGGTTTATGTAGTAGTGTACTTTGGTACAATCCTTGTATAATTTTACTGATGCAACATTTTGAATACAGACTTTAACTTTTAACGCAGTATTTTTAAATATTTTGTCTGCTTTTATTTATGTAAAGAATCAGAGTACTTCCCACATCAGTGAGCATTAACTCGGCGTGACACGGTTCTCATCCTCATATTCACATGACAGGTCTGGAGAAGGTGGGCCGGGATTCCACGTACGAGCAGGAGGGGAAGGTCCAGTTCGTGATGGACGCCGTGTACGCCATGGCGCACGCCCTGCACCGCATGCACCGCGAGCTGTGCTCCGGCTACCCCGGCCTGTGCCCGCGCATGGCCAACATCGACGGCAAGGAGCTGCTGGCGCACGTACGAGCCGTCAACTTCAACGGTAAGAAGACCTGTTCATTGAATCCCTCATTTCATATTGACCTTTGGTACTAGAGGTGGGCTACCCGACTGAAACCCGCCACGAACCATTGGGACTAACTAATTGAATCGGGCTCAGGTACTGAGCTGTTGGTATCTGGGTGGGTTCAGACAGAACAGTGCTGTTGGTAGGGATATCATTGTTTCCCACTGTATCATATTTTTTTTGTTCAAGAATTCTTTCTTTTCCAGAGCAACGTACAGTAAAGTTAAAGTCAAGTTAAAGGACTAGTTCACGCAGTAAATTACTTTAATTCTATCGTTTACCTACCCGGTGGTGTCTTTGACTATGGTGAGTTTTTTTTAATTTTATTTTTTTAAGATTTGTTTTTGGGCTTTTATGCCTTTATTGGATAGGACAGTAGACTGACAGGAAATGGGGGAGAGACGGGGAGTCACACGCGGCAAAGGTCGATCGGATCGGGAATCGAACTGGCGATGCATCCAGGCATCCATGCCTATGTGGCATCATTGCCTAAGTGGTATGCGCCTGGACCAGTAGGCCAGTGGGCGACCGGTGAGTTTTAGTTTGTAAACAAACAAAAATTAAGAGAAAACCAGAGCTTATTCACATGTACGCGGGCACACTGGAGGGTTCTTCGCCCGTGCATGAGACGGTTTAGCCGGATTGTGGCTTCACAGTTTACAAACATAAAGCTACCGCGAGTCACAGACACCACTGGGTTGGTAAACCCGTAATAAATCCTGACTTTATAAAAAAGAAATAAAAGAAAAAATCTTGGGTGAACTTACTCCTTTAAATCAGAGTAGATGGCATGAACAGAGTTGTTAGCATCAAACAACAAGGTAAAAAATCACAGGAGTGCAAAGAGAACAATGTTGTGCTTCAGATAAATTAGAATACCGGGTAAACATCAAACATCAAAACATCAAACCTAGCACCTGTCTTAAAAAAAAGGAGAGAAAAAAACATGTTGCCCAAAATAACACTCTTAGCATTTGAGGTTGAGAAAAACAAAGCTAAATTTCGCAGTGAAAAGTACTACATTTGTTTCATTTAATTAAGATTCCTATAACAGCGAGGTGACAAGAAGCGATACACAAGAGTTGCATGAGAGGCGGAGTTCAGTATCATGCTTTAGCCCTCAGTAAAGCTCATCGATTCTTGTCAGCCTTGCTTTCCTTCCCCATCACCATGTGAAGGAGGAGGGTGTTGGTGGGCGTCACTGTCGTTCATTCTTCTCCTCCTCTCCTACCCGTGTTCCCTCCATCCTCCATCCTCTCCCAACAGACACCTCTCAGTGGTCCCGTTTCATCCCGGTATGAGTCTGGTTTCCCTCGTCACACCTACACTCTGTACCTTCTGCCAATGATCCCGCGCATATATACAGTATCTTCTTCCTCTCTATCTCCCTCTCTTCAGATTCCCCCCCCCCCCTCCCCCACACACACACACACACTCTGCTTCAGAGTCCTTTTAGTCATGGTGGATCTTCTGGCAGCCTTTGTCAGCGAAAAAAAAAGAGAAAAAGAATAAAAGAAAACCCTCATCAAAGTCCAAAAGCTATTGTTGGCTGTCTCCAGGGATCTCAGTCACTTCATCATTACACACACACAATATGGATATATATATAGGCCTATATATCATTGCTGTCGGGAGGAAACCTCTTATGTCCAAAAAAACTGCTACTTTTCAGGAATTCAATTAAAAAACACCTCAAAATGCATCGTGATGTGAATGGTTGTGAGCTCTCTCTCTCTCTCTCTCTCTCTCTCTCTCTCTCTCTCTGTCACACACACACACACACACACACACACACACGCGCACACGCACACACACACACACACACACACACACACACACACACACACACACACACACACACACACACACTATTCTAGTTATTATGGTATCTCCTTCCAGTTCCTTTATATTCATTACTTTCATCTCAGTGCATTGTGTATTGCTCTTTATGAGGCCTCTCCATTCTCACGACTTCAGTCGGTCTCTTCACTGACGGAAACATAATTGGAGAAGAAAATATTGCAGGCACGCTTCCATCCACATACACACTCATTTGAATATCCATACACTACCGTTAACACTTGCAGGCAAATAATTGGGTGTGTTTTGCCCTTAAATGGATAATGGAATCAAGGTCGTCCAGCGGTCGTTTGTCCTCGTTGCCATTATTAGGATTATGAGAACGGGTTCCAGAATGGAACTACAATAACAAGACTGGGTCAAAGCCTAGTATATCGTCGTTGTCGAGCGGTAACCTTGTATCTCCAAGTTTCAGATTTATACGTTCTTTCGTAAAGTAAAGCCCTGCTTCATCATACAAGGGGGTCGCACAAAAGTAGTGAAAACAGCAGATCTACAAGCACACAACGGTAGATCGGCTGTTTTCACTAGTTTAAATCATTTTTAAAATGATAAATGCAAAACGAACGGTTTTGGACATACAGGGTTTTCAGTTTCACCCGACAACGACGATATGGCTGGACTGTGTACAATATGGAAAGTGTCTGTTCATCGGCTTGTTGGCCTGACTGTGGAATCTGTCTTGTCATTAATCTTGTCTCATGCTGTGTTCACATGGATTCAGGCAGGTAGATAGCACCTTCTTCACGGCACAGGAAAAAAGGGAGAAATATATTCTTATTGTCACATTTTAATATCACGATATATCGTAGGACAATATATTGTGACATCATGGGGAGGGTTAATCTTTTTTCTTTTATCACTTGGGGAAGGTCATTGATTTTTCTTTTCCAATCAGATGGAGGTACATGGCATTTTATATCAGGGCACACACACTTTCTCCAGGGGTACCCTTCTTTAAAAATCGACCTGTCCCTTACTGGTGTATTTCAAAATGTCTCTACTTTTACCTCTGCTCCACTACATCTCAGAGGTAAATATTGTTTTACTACATAAAACATACATTAACCACATTCAACCCTACATACATTTATTTTCAAAAGATTTCTATCCATTTTATACATTTGAAATGGGACATTCTGCATAATGAGTACTTTCTACTTTAATTGCATTTTGATACCAACACTTTTTTTCTTTTACTCAACTCACGCCCTTTGCGCTCCAAGCCCTCAATTTATACAGTACATTGCAGAATTGATACTTTTACTTATAAAACATGCGAGTACTTCTTCCATCACTGACCTCATGTATCATGGACTACTGCTCGTCCCCCCTTGAGCTACACTTTAACCTCCCTTTGACTTCCCTTTGACCTTTTTTTCAAAGAGGGAGGACAGGCTCCCAATGTAAACACCTGGATTTGAACCCAGGTTCTCCCGTGAGGGAAACCCAAGCTTTACCACGCATCCAGAAGAATCCCTCCTGATCCAAAGGGATATATCAGGCTTCTGGTCTTAGAGCTTTTGAGAGAACCGCTCTTAAGAGTAATTTATACTTAGTTGGCACGCCGGTGCCATTCACTGAAAATCTGTCACAGCGTAACACATTGTGAACTTGTAGATATGCCATTTTCGGTGCTCGACACAGCACACAACCACTTTTTGCACTGTTGTCTATTGACATGAGGAAATGAATACACAGAACCCCAATGGAAACAAGCATAGTGCTTTCTTGGGTTTAGCCTTTTAGCATCCTTTTGTATGAAATTGTACCTTGGTGCTTTTATTTTTGTAAACTCTTAATAAATGATTCGATCGATCAATCAGTCAGTCAGTCAGTCAGTCAGTCAGTCAGTCAGTCAGTCAGGCAACCAAACAATATTGCTGTGGGGGAGGAATTGAACAGCTGAAAGCACTACTGACACAGACCACAGCTATTTCATAAGATGATATTGACTTGAATTTGGTGGACTGATAAAGACAATCATTTTAATATTGACCTCACTTTCACCCTGCCTACCGATGATGTCACTGGTAGGCAGGTTTCTGAAGCATCCATAGCCCTCCTCTGACACACAGAGCCAGTGTCTAGAAATGGTGCCATATTAGAATGAGCAATAGTGAGGACTAATTATATGCGTTGAAAATGGGTGAAGTGCTCCCTTAACCCCTAAGTTCGGTTCGGGTCATTTTGACCTGTTTTACATTTTCATTAAAAAATAAAACATAAAAATAAACTTATATTCTTCTGTGATGAACATGTAAAAAATATATGTTTTGCGCTGCACCCATGCTTCACCCACCCATATTTTTTTGACCCTCTAATGTGGTTCGCGTGTCATTTTGACTCGGGATATTTGGTTTAAAAAACAATACTAACAAATCTAATATATGGTCAAATAAACACTGAACTCTTAAGGTCTTTACACACCGGCGAATTCACGAAGCGTCGTGAAAAAGCGACCTGAAAATGCTAAGTATTATATATATATATATATATATATATATATATATATTATATATATAATGCGAAGTTTAAAAGGTTTTTAAAAAAAAAGCAAATTATTCACAAATTCGCAAATTCGTCCCCGGTGTGTAAAGACCTTTAGAGTTGAAGCATCTGGCAAGAGAAAGTGTTGTCCTGTCCAGAAATGATGCCCTGTAAAAACAGTAAAAACGTCTATAGGCTACTGTAGCTCTTTCAGTGTTTAATGTGATATAGCAAAGCACAAATGACAAATGCAAACATTTACCATATACTGTATATCATATGAATTGTTTGGAATTGAGACAAAGTCAATGATTTGTTAAGTAAAAATTTATATTAGTTTTTTAAACCAAATATCCCCCCCGGTCAAAATGACCCGCGAACAGAACTAAGGTGATGTGTATCCGAACCGGTTTATCTTATTTTCCAAACGTTATGACAAATATGTTAACAGGAGTTTCATTGTAGTGTGTGTCGCCAAGTGTTTCTATTATATTGTAGATGCTGTCTGAGTGTCTGTATATCAATAGGTGTAATGTTGAGTTCTTCCATCTAGTTTATTTGGAATCTTAGGATTTCAAACAAATAACATCAGTCAATTAACCTCTGGCAATGATCTGTATATCCTTGGTGTCTCTTTGTACGACTAATGGTACTGCTCATTATTAATGATAAGAGGTATGATAAAAAACATCTTGATTTTCATGCCGGCAGACACACTTACAAGGTCGACTTACCTTTTCACATTATTTGCACAATGCATTTCTCAAGGTCAGGAAACTGTAAGGGGAAAACACATTTCACACAATCGCCCGCTTCTCTCATTCTGCAAGCATTCACCTTGGCACTTACTCTATTTATTCAGTTATTAGTTATTATTTAACGCTGGCTATTATGCAAATGTGCACATACAGTAAAAGGAAAATATCACAAAGGTATACTATTCTTAGGCACAATCATATGGACTTATGGAGGAGTGTTCATTTTTATTTCTAAAGGTTAATCAACACACAGTGGCATTTTCTTTATCATTCGGAGATGTATAGCCACGATGGCCCAATGTTATTAAACTGAAGGTTAATGAATACCTTTGTTGTGAAATCAGTTTTTTCATGTCAAAAGACAAAATGTTAAAGCAATTAGCATGAACACATTAAACATTTCCACATGAACACCTGAGAAACCCACTGGGCTGTTTAATATGACTTCAGCTCTTCTGTTTAGCAATCTAACATCTAAGCCCTATTTTATACTTTTGGATATTGGAATAGCACAACGTGTTTAGACCTTGTATATCTGCTACCAAAAAAAACATCGTTTTTATAGTGTTTGGTTTATTTGGAAATTAATAGAGGGTATGCATGCATAAAGCGAAGGCAAATCGAGTAGCAAATCGAGTGGCAAAGTGAGTTTAACGTCGTTTAATGCAATCAGATAGGACCTTTCTGTTTGGATGTATGGGCTGTCAAGGCCAGAAAGTCATTTTTTGCCAGTCAGTAGGCGTTCCCACATAACTTCCGGGTATGATGATGATGTCACACGCATACCCTCTAGACTATTAGTTCACAAATAAATGCGAAAGGTAGAATGTGTGTTTTTTTTTTTTTTAGATCGATGTGTGATGGTCTTGTAGCCCTACATTGCAACTACATTGCCATGCGTTGTGATCTTATAGGTCGGCGTGCTTGGTGTGCTTTTCAGTGAAGAGATTTGGTGTAGAGGTGAAAAAAAGGAGAGCACTAGAAGGCACCCCTGTGGGACACCACGGTCAACATACAGTATAAGGTTTAAGTGGCTAACACGCACACAGCTGCTTTCTCCTCAACTGTGGTTTTGACATCACAAAAGTGACTTACTGTATATATACAGAACTTATAAATAAAACAAGCTTCTCACAATAAATGTTAAATGGTGCATAATCAGATTGTGCATTACATTCACCCATTCACACATTCGTACACCAATGGAAAAGGAAACCATGCAAGACAACAACCTGCTCGTCGGGAGCAATTAGGGGTTCAGCGTCTTGCTCAAGGACACTAAATCTGGGGTAGCCCGGGACCTCACTGGTCCAGTTCCCTAGCGGCTATTCTACATCCTGAGCCATGTACAGTATACATGTATACTGTACATATGTAATACGTACTACATATAACCCACCCTTTTTTAGAAGCACCCAGCAGACCTCATTATGCAGGCTTGTTTTTTACAAAGCTAAAACAAACCATTACTTCTTCATGTTGCCTTACACGGCCCTAGCCTTGATCGTCTCACCAAATTACTCTAGATCACAGGGGTGCCCTCCCTCTACGCATCATAAGCATCCTTTCTCGCCTCCCCCTCCCCTCCCATCTCCTCCGCCTACCTGGGAATGGAAGCCAATTTGAATAATTTCCATATCTCCTTCTCAGGCAGTGGGCCAGCACAAAGACACATAGTGAAATCAATACTGTACCCCCTCCAACTGTATACGTATATAGATATAAATTCCCCATTTTCAACTGTTTTTATTACATTTTGACACTTGTAAACATATGTTTTCTCATTGAAATGAAATCGGGGTTGGATTTGCTGGGGTTGGGGATATGGTTCCGTACCTTTCCTCTGCTTTTGAAAACCAGTTTTGTCTTCAAAGTGCTTCTCATTGTTTTAAAATCTATCAATGGCTTAGCTCCTTCCTATGTTTCTGACATGCTTGAACCATACGTACCAACCAGAACACTTACATCTGACAAAGGTCTCCTCACTATACACTGGATACACTCTAAATCAGGTTATGGTGCTTTCAGTCACTATGGGCCCAATCTGTGGAATCCTATACCAACTGATCGAAGGTCTGTGTCTTCTTTTAAAAGCAAACTAAAACCTACCCATTCTCACACTCCCATTGAGTGTGTTATGACTTGTGTGAGTTTGACCCAAAATGCACTGCAAAGGAGGAAGCAATAGAGGGTTAAATCCCACCCAGGGGTATTAATTAACATCAAGTTAATCAATAGGTAGGGGGAAGAGGAGAACTCATTATGCAGAATGGTCTCATTTCACAAGTTTTCAAATCTATAAAATGTTTTGTAATAATAATAGATACAAAGTAGCTAGTAACTACATTTTCCAAAAAAAGCACTCTGGTGGAGTAGAAGTAAAATTGGCAATACTCCAGTAAAGTAGAAATACATACAGTACTTGATTAAATGTACTGTATTTAGTTACTTTACACCACTGCTCACATCCCGCTGTTCCACAATGAGTTGTGAGTTTGTAGATCGTCTATTTTCTCTATTTGTCGTACAACCAAGTATACATGGCTTAAGTGGGTACGAAAATGCTTAGCATTTTTACAATTTGAAGCCTGCCTCCACCTAGAGTACCTAAGAATTGGAAGCCTTTATATATTTGAATCATTTCCACATCTCCTCCTCAGGCAGCGGGCCAAGCTGAAAAGAGACAGCGTGGAATGGAATAAGCGTGCTCATGCCTTTGCCATGTACAGGCAGCTCTCTCAAATCTCACATCTCAGTTGTGTGCCAAGCTTGATGAATGTGTTGAGCCGTTTCATGTTATTTCAGGAGACGCAGAAGATAAAGGCGTTGAATTAGTGATGGATATGACTGCGGGGCTGACAGCGCAAGTCTGTCAGCTGCCTATAATCCCCTGTTAGACTGACTCGCCTCTATCGCTGAATGAATATATGGCACAGATATATAGGTTTGTCTTTGAGGAAAGACGTGTTCAACACTTTTATATAACTTATATAACAGTGCAGATCAAGGAATTCTCAGTGGCCACTCGCCCCCTCCCTATGGAACTCGCTCTCAGCTCCCATCAAAGCTGCCGCCATCCCCTCGCCACCTTTAAAACCAACCTTTTCAGACTCTCACTCCCTACCTATTCATAATCCCCCTCTTCTTTTTCTATATAGGTCTAGTTTTTAACATTTTTGTTTTTAACTTGAACACAGCAAAGACAATGTTAACCACTTAAACCCCTAATAAAGTTCATTTTATTCTGTTTCTATAAAGCAACTTTGAGTACCTAGAACAGCGCTATGTATATTGCATTCATTATAATAGTGTCGAAATCCCGATGGTGCATCTGCTGTAAAAGGATCGGATCTGGAACAGGAAACGGGACATTTCTCTGTTTCTTGTTCCTGCCTCGCGTCTCCAAGGTAAACATAGCTTTAGACTGGCTCGACAGATTAACGTGCAGTCTTGTGTCTACGACACCACGGCGCTGCGTGTGTGTGGATGTGCACGGATGTGCACAATCTTACTTGAGATGGATATGCTGTGACTACTTTTTAAAAGGTAAGAAAAACGAAAAATAGTTGGCAGGGAACGTCGAAATGTTAACGTTATAGCAGTCAATGAGTTAAAGTGGGTCTGTGGCTTTTATAAATGTTGAACCAATTAAAATTATTTAACAATAGTTTGTTACTAAATAACTAAATTGGATCCATTGGAACGCAGTTTCTTTTTTCCATTTCCTGTATTGTATGTACTGTATGTCCAAGCTACGGTCTTCCACCCGCTAGTGACAATACACAATTTAATTTACTTCTGTTTTGAAGCCTGATAGACTTGGAATTTACAAACCTTGTTTGTCCAAAACAGTTACCTTTCAGGAAATGGATTGGGGAAAAAAGAGCCTGTGAGGTGATGTAATTATTGTGTCTTGAGCTCTTGTTAATTACTTGCACCAGCAGAGTGCGCAAGTCCTACGTTCAGTGGGGTATCTGTTTGTGATTACGCCCGTAGCCAATCAGGGACCAGCATTCCTGGTGATGTCACCATCAACAGCCAATGAGGGACCAGCATGTTTGGTGACGTCACCATCAACAAGTGCGACCTGATTTTAACAAGGCGTGCTCTGCACAAGTAGGCCATACATGGCCACAAGTGCACAAGGAGCAAGTTGGCACCTCGACAGAGTGCAGTCTAGTTGGTTCAATATTCATAAAACCCACAAGCATAGCGCTCACATTGCTACCGATGGACCAACAAGCGTCACTGGTTTAAATAAGCGACTGTACTCCGCCCACACGCAGTGGAGTGGAGGCCATTTTTTTACACACTTAACCACTTTCACTTAATTTATTATTATTTATTTTCATTAAAAAGAATAGCAAAAATAAGCAGATCTAGGGCATTCATTTACAAAACAGTCCAAAACAAAACCAAGGGTTGAAATACTGTATATTGATTATGGAGATACAAGGTTTCAGCTCAACAGCAGCAAAATACGCACGCACGCACGCACGCACGCACGCACGCACGCACGCACACACACACACACACACACGCATGTCATGTCATGTCACACACATGCATGCATGCATGCTTGCGGATGCTCCAAACACATGTGCATCGTGTCCTGAGCGTCACGCCTCAGTGAACCAGAGGGGGCGGGAGGGGGGGGGGGGGGGGCACAGCATCGCCACATAACATCAAACACGCACATTACACACATAACATCAAACACGCACATTACACACATAACATCAAACACGCACATTACACATGCCGCTATACCATCCGTTCCAACGCCGCTACTATTATCTTCGTTCCGCACCGGTTCTCAGAGTGCGGGGGAGGGGGGGAAAGGGGTTACCCATAATCCCATGGGATTCGCATATAGCGAATCGGACGTCCGACTTTTAAGAAGCCTTTCGACAGTGACAGTGACTGCAGCCTCAGGGGCCAAATTGCAGAGTCAACCGTGCTCACGACTCGCGTAGCGTACATACACTTATTTTTAGACAGGCACTGAGGAGGCTAATCGAGAGAAGATGCATAAATGGGACCATTTGTACTAATGTTAGCGCGTGCTATGCTAAAGCCCCATCTGCATTAAGTCTTTGTTTTTTTGTTTTTTTTTGTTTTTAAACCTGATTATGCAGAGTATGTGTGGGGGAGTTAAAGCCCTAGCATCAGGGAGATTTCCGTGATTGCTTTGGACAAGGCTCTCCTCGGTATAGGCTGTAATGAAGCATGTTGTTGCTGTTTTTTTAAGGGGGAGATTCAAGTGATTCAACGTTATTTGCCCTGTGGTGTTGATGTAATGACCCACTGAGAATCAGAGCTCATATCAGTGATAGAGTGGATGGGCTGGAGTGATGAATTGATTAAAATATGGGCAGTTTCTCAAACTTGAGTACAGTATTTCTCAAACCTTTTCATTTCATGGACTCCCAGTTTGATATGCATTATGCCACGGACCTCCAGTTCATCTTTCTCTCTCTCTCTCTCTCTCTCTCTCTCTCTCTCTCTCTCTCTCTCTCTCTCTCTCTCTCTCTCTCTCTCTCTCTCTCTCTGGGACCTCAATCTAAGTAAATTAAATGTAAAAGTAAAGTAAAATATCTCAAATTGTACTTAAGCTCAGTTCTTTGTTACTTTCCGCCACTGTGTACATTCAGATGGATGGCTTGACACAAAGAGAAAGCCTGCAGAAATAACACGCCGCATCTCTTCCGCCACTGGTTCACCAGTGTGGACGGGAACAAATCAATACGGAGACCAACTCAATAAGCAAGACATCTAATTGTGCTGCCTGTCTGAGTGTCTTAAAGAAGAGTCTTGGGTGGTTATTGTTTGAATTCCAACAGTTGAATTATGGAACACAGGGTCTCTTGGCAAGCACACAAGGCTTTACTGTATGTGCTGACGGAAAGACTGGCAGAAGAAACGTGATCTGTGACAGTGTTGTCGCTGGGAAGCAGAAATTGCAGCTGAGGGCGTATTGACGGAATCAGGACTTGTTTTGTCCAGTATAGGACACACAGGAAATGAAAGATGCGCCGTTAAGAGTCAATACAAAAGCTTTGTGTGTCCTGTTTGAATGGTGGAAACCCGGTACGTCCAAAGCTGTATTCCAAGAGATCCACTGTAATTAGTGTTAATCACAAGCTCTTGTCCTATATTAAAATTGCGTAGAGGGTGGGTGGGTCGAGCACGGACCGCGGACATCACAAACATAACATCCAGACTTGCCAGGCTCACCGTGGTTCCAATCCACACCAAACTTGGCACAAACATTGTTCAGGGGACTGCCATCAGAATAGCACCAGCTGCAGGGACACTTACTTCAGGACCATGGACAGCAGCTACAGTTACTTCAGAACCATGGGCAGCATGCTGCAGTGACTCAGAAGTATAGCATATTAGTAAGGGAAAGTTAGCCCAATCTGGGAACTAAATCATTACCAATAGCTTTCTTCACAGATGTGTTCATAAAGGTGTCTACTATCACCTCTGAACCTTTTCAATCACAATTCCCTTGACAAACTTTTTGGGAGCCAATCAAAGTTGGGGGTATACCCTGGGCCTGGGATTAAAGGGGAAAAAAAATGGCCAATATGAGCGTATGAGGTGTGAAATTAGGGTATTTTTGGGCTGCTGAATCCATTCCAACCATTCGTTTTCAGTTAAATGACTCCTTGGCCATAAAATAGGCCTAATTGGCTAAGACTTGGCCAATCATGTAATTCGAGTTCACCTGCGTCTTTCTTGTATTTCTTTTGTTTAGGCTACCACTGGTTCTGCAACTGCTTTAAACTGATGTGCTCTACTGCTATGTATTGTGGGCCATCATATTGTATACTGACTCGTAATCTTATATTTAATTCCTGTATGCATTGAATGATTTGTAGCACATGTTCAGCCAAATGAATCCTCCCCACATATTTCCTTGTAACCTCCATACTCCTCCTCACTTCAGTACCCCAGACTGTCAAGCGCCGCCCCAGCCCGTAGTAGATGCTGCTAGTGCAGTCAACAATGTTGCTGTCCCTGCCCTGCAATCCCATCCCATCCCCGAACACAACCAATTGTGTTTATAGACAGTCAGCCAAGCTAGATGCGCCGCGGTGGATTTAAATCCCCTACTCCACAGTGATGGACAGGTACTTTACCACTTCGCAAAAGTTTTGCTTTAAATTAAAGTTTAAACATTTCCTAAAGGTCTGCAAATCATCAGTGTATTTCCATCAATTTCTGAAGAGGACACAAGAAGATACAGAGATATCAAGGCGGCAACAGCAAAACACACAGCTATGTAGAGTTTACAATTACCTTCTGATAAAAATACAGACATTTTTATTTTTCCGATTTGTTTCAACGTGTTTGTAGGATGTTATGGTGCATTATGAAACCCTGAATGGTGTTATTGATTTCTCTTGGTAAATGCATCTCAATGGCTACAACAAAGGGAAGCCGTGACGTGAATCGATTGGCCATCAATTTCAGTATCCAACATGACAGCTGTGCCGTTGCAGCCGTTCATTATGGCTGTGTGTGTGTGTGTGTGTGTGTGTGTGTGTGTGTGTGTGTGTGTGTGTGTGTGTGTGTGTGTGTGTGTGTGTGTGTGTGTGTGTGTGTGTGTGTGTGTGTGTGTGTGTGTGTGTGTGTGTGAGACATGAACTCATGATAAATGCAGTGGTGGCAACAACTCTTTTCGATTCCATGGAAAGTAAGTAAGAAGCTATGGGCTGCTCTAAAACATATTGCTTCTCAATTTGCCTCACAACGCGAGGCGTTGTGAACATGTAGATCGGCTATTTTCACAATTTCTTCCTCTAATATTTGACAGTTTGACCAATGTTTAGAAATGTGTGTGCACTGTGAGGTTATCAGAGTGACCTTTCAGCGGTGGCACCGTGCCCCTGACCAGTGGTCACATGACCTTTTATAACCTACTGCTCATTAGCATTTCTGCCTAACAACCTCTATTTTTAATCAGGGTAACTTGTGTGAATTTGCATATTTTTGTGGTGCCATTATAAAGTTATTTGCTTGCCAAGAAAGTGTCTGAAATTGGCTTGCTACAGTATGCGACGCAGCTGAAAGGTTATGAAGCATGGCAAGAATATTCATAAGAATATTCAATATTCAGTTCATAATTCATTATTTTTTCTTAAACCCTAGCTTCACACATTACTGTAGCTTTTATCTGTGTGCATTTTCTTTTAATTTGATCATAAAAACATTCAGTCCTCTCACTTTTGTCATTTTCAATGGCACTCAATACAGTGTAGTAATTGGTATTTGATGAGTAGACAAGGCTTGACATTATGCTGTTGAAATTGATCAGTGGCAGGCCCTTGTATACGCTCTTATGTTAAGGATATACTGGCATAATTATAATCTTAGTTTGTATATGCATCCATTGCATCCATTAAAAACCTTCCTTTGTACAGTATGAGTACATGAGGTTGAATGGCTGCGAGTGTCGTGTGTGTGTGCATGTGTATAATTGTATTACTATTGACGTGGGGATCAAAATGTCCTCTAAACCACTTTAAACCAGTACAAAAAAAATCACATTATGCAGTTTTGAGGTTGACACTGACAGTATTACTGTTGTCATGTTAATTAGCCTTGTGTGTGTGTTTTGGGGCATTTACAAACCGCGTACACCTCAGCATCCATATTGTGGAAAAGGCTTTCGCTGAAAAGCGACAAGCTTAGTGCTTTTCAGCAAAAGCCTTCCCCATAATTGTTGTTTTATTTACAGTTATGTATGGCCTCAGTCTTAGATTGTGTTGATACTCCATCATGGGGGTTGTTAGACACAAATGTACAGGACCAAAGAACAGCTGTCGAAAATACGCTGAAATTACAAGGTTGATGTTGGTGGGCCACGGCTGTAAAGCTGACAAAATAATAAGGCTGTTTTGGACACTTTAAGTTTAGGTAAGAGGAGCCTATTAGCTCGGGTTCACATCCAGTTGGGACTCCTGGGATGACATGGCTGACTGACTGCTGGAGTTACTTTTGAGCAGCAGGAGAGAAAGACAGAGAGAGAGAGGAGAGAGAGAGAGAGACAGAGAGGAGAGAGAGAGAGAGAGAGAGAGAGAGAGAGAGAGAGAGAGAGCAATTGGGGAGTGAGAAAAATGTGCTTGTTTTTTGGAAAAGGCGAGACAAGAACATGAAATTGAAATGGAAGAAATGAGACAGGGGGACTGACTGACAAATTAAAATTTCAGCAGCAAAAAGTGCTCATGAGTCCGAGATGTTTCACCATGGAGACGAGGTTTTGGGTACTCGATGGCAGGCAGTCAGACCTGGAATTATTTTATGATTTAGCTATTGAAAAATAGCAGATCTATCTACAAGCTTGTAGATGTCAGCAGTGTGATATCAGCAGTAGCCTACTGCAGGAGTATGCTCCCGGGGCGCCACATGAACCTCATGAGCCTTAACGTCCCTATTCTGGGCATATCACAACGATAGGCGAACATTCTGGAAAAAATAGCAAATCTACAAGGTGTGCTCTCTGATGAAGAGACCACCACACCAGGAAGTGGCCTCTGGTTCAATGTTTTGTATGAGGCGTTGGCCCAATTCAGTGTGCACTTTGTTGCTTCAGTAATTTTTTTTAACACATTTTCTCCTACATTTAGTCTTTCTAGTAGTATTTCTGTGTGTTGTCACTGCTGTTGTATCCTACTGACTGACTCACCTGCCAGTGAGGAGCCCCCACAGGGAGGAGGTAGAGATTTCGCCCTACTACTCCCTGCTGACAGGAGCCGTCTCAGCCTGTAGAATTGCGTGCAGTGCCAATCACCCACAACCTCTGTGGTGGTAGCCGGCTACTTTACCACTGTGCCACCCGAGCTCAGTGCTTTGGTACATTTTAAACACTTAAACCCTGACCCTATACTCGTAGTTGACTCTATGTCCCAAGGGCTCTATGCTATGCCTCATCTTTTTGTCTTTCTTTTCTTTCCGCTCTAAACTAAATACCTTTGCTGAAAATATACCCGGTTGCGTTGTGAGCTTGTGGGTCGGCTACAGCAGTGGTTCTCAAAGTGGATTCCAGGGACTCGGGTGACTAACCGGTAATTTTCCCCTTCCATGACTTTTCCTAAATACTCAAGACATATGTTCTCGTTTTTTTCCCCCCCTCTGAAAGTATGAAATAATGTACGATTATACCACTCTGACTGCATTTATCAGTCAAATTGACAGGTAAATTCTCTAAATGTTTTGCCCAGGAGAGCAACAACTCCTCCCCTGCTGCCAGCGGGGGTTCTATTGTCAATAGAACAACAGACAATAGAACCCCCGCTGGCAGCAGGGGAGGAGGTGTTGCTCTCCTGGGCAAAAAGGGATAACATTTACCTGTCAATTTGACTGATAAATGCAGTCAGAGTGGAAGTGATCTTTTTCAGTCACCCGAGTGTTAGGGGGTTCTAAATTGACCTATACAAGCATGTAACTCTGTGTACACATGGTCCCATGTGTACACTGTCAGAGTTAAGGGGAGACCTTGAAATTTGAACGTTTGAGAAACACATGGGCTACAGTATGTTTTCACGGAAAGCCCCCAAAACAGGGATGTTTTAGCCTTCAAGTGGTTAACTGGTGAGGCGCAGGCCATCTATCTACTACTCTGTGCCTGAATGCAGCTGACAGCTTGAGTTATGTCAGAGTGAAAACATGTCATCTTTGAGTTGGCCCCCTGAGGCGTACCGCCAGCCTTCTCTGTCCTGAGAATGGGGGGGGAGATAAACAAACTAAGATTGAATTTGCTCAGGAGGACTTGTCTCGTTTAAATCCTCTGATGTTCTGCTGCAGGAGTGATCTGTTTATAAAACCTCATTTTGATTTGATCGTTTTGGAACAGAAAATTCTAGTTCTAATTCAAAAAGTGTATTGTTGCATTATCGTCTTTGTCGGGGGGAAACCTCTTATGTTACGTTTCAGTTTTCGAATTCGATGTAGCAAAAGTTTCAGATCGACAAGCTCAAAACGTATCACTCCGAGCCTGTTTCGAGCTTGTGGATCTGATACTTTTGATGCATTTGTGTGAAGTATGGCATTCATTTACGAAAAAAATAAAATAAAAAAATCCCAGAGTTAGAATATGGAGATATGAGATTTCTGCCCGACAACAACGATATTTGAACGAGCATAAAGTTAGTAATGTTCTTGAAGCAGCAGCTTTAGCATGGTGATTATGTCCTTTGCACATAATAATTTTGGGCTTGCACGCCCCCCGTGATGACAGGGGAAATCCTGATGCACGCCAGTATAAAAGTATGCCAGCGTCAACAACATTGTTGTCGCTGTCGGGTAAAAAATATTTTATCATTTTCCTTTTTTCTTTTTCTTTTTTTTTTTGGAAATGGAAATAAGGACCAGTGTGTTCCAATGGATCCAATGTAGTTATTATTTAGTCACAAGCTGTTGATACTTTTCATTTGATGAATCCTATTTTAAAATGAGCTATTGCTAGGGCTATGACTCAGACTTGAGGGAGTGTGGAGTGAGTGTCCTTCCCGCCGTTGAGTAGTTCGGATAAGGGGGAGAAGACGACAGCCAGCCCCAAGGCCTCCCCTAAGTAACAAGAAATCTTGTGAAATAAAATGTCGTCAACCAATCATCAAGGATGATGATACACGAAAGAAGAAGAAGAAGATATGTGGTTGTCCAGAACTGCCAATCTGACCGATATGTCCATATATGGGCATATATGGATATACAAATATCCAGCACTGCCGATCCAACCGATATGCCCATATACAGTATGTGCATGCCAATATGGGCATATACTGACGACATCAGGGATCTCCATATATGGGCATAAAAGGGACAAGGACTGACAGATACAGAGATCTCCATATTTGGGAATAAAAGAGACAGAGACAGACAGGTACATTATCTACTCTAACAAATGATATGACTCATATAATACCTGTCGGATTGGCAGTTAATGACATTTTTGGGAAAATAATTAAAATATCCCATTACAAGCACACAATACAATACAAGCTAGGCCCTTGGGTGGTGCATTGGTAATTCCAAACCAGTCTCACTCAACCCTAGTCACATTTTGACAATTACCGCAGTTCACAACCCCTTTGAAGTTCAAAGGGAGCAATTAAGAGCATGTCACCTTGAATTTTTTTTTAAACCACCCCTTGGAAATGAAAATTCTGCTCGTGAGTCCAGACTAATATCCGACACGCAGTGAGGAATTAATATGAGCAACGCCAGGCTAAATTGGCATAACGACTAAATTGGGGAGAAAGAAGGGGTAAAATGCAAAGAAAAAAAAAGACAATGCGAAAAGCTTGCGGATCCGTGCATCAAATCTTCCCCACAAAACATTGTGAAGTCACTCGGTTATCTTCACAGGTGAAGGACAAACAGGCTGCAGACTTGTTGCAATTATGAACTGGATCATGGGAAAATGGTGAACGTGGATCCTGACCTCAGGTCTACATCTACATATAGGGACTCTCATGATTACTGTCCAGCTCAGGGGTGTCGCACCAAATTCTGGGCCCTGGGTACAAGGATCCACTCAGAATGTGTGCTTTAGCTATTGAAAAATAGCAGATATACAAGCTCGCAGCGTGGCACTCGGTGCCGCGCTGCGAGCTTGTAGATCTGCTATTTTTGAAAAATCTTGAAAATCGTTTAAAAAATCTTTTAAACCTATGTTTCTATAGCCATGTTTCCATAAACTTATTCGAATTAGGGAAGCGAATTATCAGAAATACGTATTAAGACAAAGCGAATTTAGCATGTTTCCATTTGCGGGTGTCATTCAAATTAGCGACGGTCGCAAGAGTTGATCGGGCTGATTTTTTTCAGACCGAACCTGAGCACTGCACCGTCTGCACGTCTGACTGCTGTGACTCGGTCGTTGTCTAGTAGTGGGAAGAAGGGGGTTATCAGTCATCATCATGGCCCCAAATAACTTTTAAATATATTACAATTGGCGACGAGTCTCTTACGAAATTGGCAAGAGTTCCTCTCAATACATAAAGCTACCGGTTCACCGGGAAAACCGCGGTCGCGTCGCTGAACAGTGCTCATCCAGTTTCAGCGTCCTCTGGAAGGTCAGGTGGCCGATCTGCAAGCTCACAACGCGGCGCGGAGACGCGGATGCGAGCTGCTGTGCTGTGAGCTTGTAGATTGGGCACTTCAGGCACGCAACACCGTGTGATGAGGAAGGGTTCGCCACCGATGGCTTGACTCCGGGAGGTGAAAATGGGAGGAATTTACACACGGTCCGTGTCACTCCGTGTGTAACAAACAACCGGTTTGTTTTGTGGGCTAACGCTATATACCATGGACGTAAAGCGGCAGGGGAAATGGACCTAGAACATCATAATCTATTCGCATTTATTGTCTGACCCGTTTCCATTCACTTTTGCACATTTAGTTTATTCGATAAAGGCTCAAAATCCTCCTCCTCCAAGCGGATAACTTTTTTTTGCGGATAATGAAAGTTTATTCGCATTTTGAAGTGTTTCCATAAAAACATTTAGCGAATAAGCCGTTAATGTGCAAAAAGTGGCTTTATGGAAACGCCACTAATGTCAGTGGTGCTCAAACCTTTTCATGGGAAGGACCCCAAAATGATATGTATTTGGCCACGGACCCCCATGTCAAAATATTTAGTTCCAGGGACCCCCCAGAAGCAAAATCTGGGTTACAAATGTAAAAAAAATAGCAGATCTACAAGATCGCAGATGTCCTGTGAGCTTGTATATCTGCTATTTTTCAATAGCTAAAGTATAAAATAATTAAGGCCCCTCCACCTTGGGCCCTAGTAACTCAGTCCCACTTTCCCCCCCCTTGTGACGCCCCTGAGTCCTGCTCTAGCTTCTCTCACTGTGGGTGGAATGTGGTGGAAACTGAACGTTAATGATGGTTTTAAGCCTCTTCATCATCGAGGGGTTTGTTTTATGTGCAGCAGCGAGGTGCCCATGAAAAACCGCAGGTCTGCTGCCACTCTTATTTCTTTTAACCCATTAACTCATTTAGTGCCCATGAAATTAACGGATTATAAAGTCCACGATGCCAGTCTCAGGTTGGCATCACCCCTGTTATCTTATTTTGAAGGCCAGAAGTCCACAGCGCAACCACTTCCGGTCTGACGCCATCGCGTCCTGCGCCGGAACCGATCGTTGTCCACGTGGAGTTGTGTAATGGCGGACCGGGAGCTTTTATACATGTGTAACATAAGCGAGCATCTGCCTCCATCCTAGCTTCTAAAGTGTAGTTTTGAGATAATGGACATTAAAGATGAGATCCCCCGTCCACCTCAATGTTATGGATGGGACTATTTTGTGCTCGTGGAGCCGTGATGATGCGAAATCAGCGACGGATTTCGTCTCCGGACCTCCGGCCATTGTTCTCGGTAATGTATCCGCCGTTACAGTAATATATTACTTTTCACGAGTATTCTCGGGATTGGCACCATGTGATACTCGAGTATTTTTCACGAGTCTTCTCGGGATTGGCACTATATGAGTTAAGACCGGGACCTTCACCACTTTAACCATTTATGCTTTAACTATTAAAAAATAGCAGATATACAAGCTCGTAGATCTTGTAGATCTGCTATTTTAGAAAAATCGTCAACATTTGTGCAAATCTTAACATTTTTAAAGCAAACCTTTGTAAATCTTTGCTTCTGGGGGCGTCCCTTTAACAAAATATTTTGAGATGGGGGTCCGTGGTCAAATACATATAATTCTAGGGGTCCTTCACATTAAAAACTTTGAGCACCACAGATAAATAAACATATTTTTTTCAGAAAACCATTAGGATTTAGAAGACATCGTTAGGTATTTTTCTAAAAAGACCTTTCTGTTTGCCACTGCATTTGCTTGAGTTACTTTTCTTTTTCCTTCTCTTCTGCACTGTAATTGCAGTAGGCCTAGTCATTCCAATGTTTATGATTGTGTTTCCTTTGCTGTTCTGTGTAAAGCACATTGAATTGCCTTGTTGTTGAAATATGCTATATAAAACTGACTTACCTTGCCAATGAAAACCTTTGCGTGACAGAGGGTCAACACTTCCATTTGTTTGGGAATTAGAGCCTGACCGATGTGATGTCCGATTACTGATCTTTTGACTGATATTTTTGATCTATTTGAAAAACGTATTTAAAAACATAATAACTGATGTCAAATAATGGCTGATGTATTGTATATGTCGGCCTGGCTCTAGTTGGAGTCTGTGTTGCCATTCACACCAGAGTCTGCCAAGTTGAGGGGGTGGCTGTAATCCTCGTTAATGATCTGGGCTGTCAGCAAAGTTTGGCCTGTGCGTTTGTGCCATGTCTCTTTAGGTTTGACAGTGCAGTCGAGCACCCAGAGGTTGGTTCCAGCATCCACGGTGACATGTTGGCTGATGAGGTTAAGTCAGTTCCAGCTTTGCCCAGAGCCACGTCAGTGTCTGGATAGGAGAGTTATGGTGGTGGCAGTGGTGGAAAAAGTACTCACATTTTTTACCTAAGTAAAAGCATAAATACTGCAATGTAGAGATACTCTGTTTAGTCAGGAACACTCTTATTGCAACACATGGAATACAGTTAAACTTGGCGTTTAAGGGCTCTGCGTTTGGAGATGTTCCCTGAATTTTGAACATGCATGCCTGCTAAGCAAAATCAGGGAACTTTAAGCAAAACCCCCCATAGGGATGAAATAGGCCAACCAGAAGGTGGAGGCTGGGGTGGAGGAGGTAGCTAAGCAGCAGTGGATCTGAGGCTTCAGATCCAAGACAAGCAGAGCTATAGTGAATGCAAGCCATATTTAAAGGAGCATCCCTTACTCGGCATGAGCTCTGATTGGATTATGACAGTGTGATGTAATGATTAGCAAATCTGCGAATGGGGAAAGGATCTGACTGACAGCTGAGGCGGGCGAGACTCACGTATCATAAACGAACGCTATGCTTCGTTTACAAGTAAAAGTCTGGAATTCAAAATATGCTTGAGTAAAAGTAGAAAGATATTGGCATCAAAGTGTAAAGTACCAAAAGTACCAAAAGTAAAAGTACTCGTTATGCAGAATGTCCCATTTCAAGTTTTCAAATGTGTATATATTTCTTTGAAAATAGCAGATCTACAAGCTCACAACACATAGTGAGCTATGCCACCTGATACATGCGTTATCATATACTTGGGATGGGACTGTTATCAATATTGTCATGCCTTAGCCAAGGCTCAGTAGTCAGACTACCAACTACCAGGAGCTGGGTAGTCCCAATATCAGCCTTAATATCAGCCTTGGTCTTGTCATTACAATACGCATGCGCCAACACACGAGGGGCAAAAAAGAATTCACGCTGGGATTAGAGACTACAGGGTTGGGAATTCTAGCCATGCGTTCTTAATGAGGACGCTACTGAGATGGATGCGCCGCTCCGACATTATTTCTTAGCATTAGGTTTAGCCATAGTTTTACTGAGGTTAAGGTTAGGGTTAGGGTTAGAGTTAGGTTTAGGTTTGGGTTAGGGTTAGGCATAGTATTTTTCACCGCCGCGTTGCGTTCCGTTACCGAGTCATGTGTAAAAACAAGTAAAAAGAAAAAAAAGTCTGTCAGCTGCCTGGTTAGCTCAGTCGGTAGCGACGGGGACTGGTAATCCGACGGCCCGGGTTCGATTCTCACTGAGGGAGCGACCAGTACATTGTTCCTGTGAACGTGCGTTGGCGCATGCGCAGTTCAATGACAAGTCTATGGGCGATAACGGAGCTACCAGCTCCTGGTAGCTGGTAGTCCGACTACTGAGCCTTGGCCAAGGCATGACAGGGGTGATAACAGACCCATCCCAAGGGAGGATAACACGAAGATCGGCTTGCTATGAAAAACTTGAGAGAATAGCAGTTTCCATTACGGCAGAATGAAAATAACCTCATGCTTAATCATATTTTATGATATTTAACCACTTGATCTGCAAGCTCGTAGATTGTTGGCTATTTTTGTCCAGGAGGTTTGGTCTTATAGAGGATAAAACTGAAAACTGAAATGATTTTGATAAATTCCAAATATTATCAAGTATTCTGCGACACCCCTGGACACCCCACGTTGAGAACCACTGATTTGAGAATGTGTTGGATTTACTGATACAAGTTTGTGGTGGTAACAGGCCTATACTCTGTTATAATGCTTACTCTGGGTGTAAACTTGGCACCTCCACCCACAATGCTCTTCACTCACTCTGATGGAGGTACGGCAGTCCTAATGGCTCCCGTGAGGGCCGCGCACATCATGCATTAGCACAATGATAGACTGTGAAGACGCCACCTGTGTTTTTAATGCGTGCGAGTACAGAGCTGGGATCACATTTACTTTTCTCTCTCTATTGTGAAAAGGCCAAACTGGTCCCGATTCAACATCCGGTGAGGCATGGACGATTCTGAAAACGTCTTTAAAAAGTTTTCTGAAAAACCTACGTTGCTTTAGTAGTGCTCAAACTTTTTCATGTCAAGGATCCCCTAAAGTATATACTACGCCGACCGCCCATCTGTAAAATATTTTACCAGGCACCCCCGAGAAGAAAATATTTTAGTAAAAGTACAAGCTCGAAGTGACGCACTATTTTTGAATTGCCAACCAATGTGCTATGTAGTTAAGAAGGCGATATGAAAGTAGCCTACATCATAAGGTAGCTCTCCACCTCACCAACGCGGCCGGCGGTAAGTGTTGAGAAGCGTCTGTTGCCGAAAATCGTCAACTGCTTTATTGCAGCAGGGAGCAGGCTTGTTGTTGAAAAAATATTTTAACTCCATAGTAGCCGCCTGTTGTGTCGGCACTCAGGTGCATTCATCAACTTTTTTTTTCACACCTTCCAACTGACTCCCCAACTTAATTCGACTGCCAGTCTGTAGTAATCCGTAGTCTCGAGAGCTACCTTTATTTACAGCGAGTAAAATTATCGTACAAATCCGATCACCTTGGGATGTTTTGATCAAGTTTGTCCGTTCGTCTCTGGAAGTGAAAAGTGCCAGGAGAGGCTATTGGTGGGGGGCGGAGCGGGGGTTGCTGCTGGTGAGGAAATGGGTGCCCTGCTGCGGTGACAGTTTTGTGGGTGAATCAATTGTTCAGGTGGCAGTGCCGGCTGAATTCCATTACGCTCCCATGGCGCCTATTCCTGGTGGTCGGTAAAAGCCTTATGACCATTTTATCAATCATAGACTGTGTGGGGCCCTCTTTCTCTCTCACTCTGAGGCCTGATTTTTTGCTCTGTCATACACCGGTGTCTCGTGCCGATCTACACATGTGCCATTTCAAAGCTTCACAAGTCCTGCCATTGGCAAGACAGTCGATTTTCAGGGGATTGTTACAACATTAAGAGGGACAAAGGAGGGCATTTGTAAAGTTGTTGTTAATATGTAAATGCGGTTCAGATTATCCTTTCCAATGAAAAGAAGTATCGAAAAGTGCCTTTTGTTTTCAGTAACAAAAGAGAAGAATGAGCAAGGCTAAACAGTGAAAAGAACATGGGAAAACAAGTATTTCGTCGTTATCGGGTGAAAACCTTGTTTGTCCTAAAGCGTGCTGTTTTCACTACTTTTGTGCGACGGCCTTGTATGATGAAGCAGGGCTTTACTTGCGAAAGAACGTACACATTTTAAACTTTGACAAATGCAGGAAAATTACAGGAAATGCTGAAATGTCACATCTGTATAAGCGCGTTGAGAGCTTATGGATCGGCTATTTTTGGTCCACGACACCGTCGCACAACAGAAGTATAAGTCAGGCTTCAGGGCTGAGGCAGCGTTTTTGTTAACTGATATGATGCGATATGTCACAGCACAAGATATCCTGCTGCTTATCCATTACGCACAGTAACAGTTGTGCTGTCTGGGAACACAGGGGCCCGGTGCTCCCAATTTATAAAGTTCTGTCTGCTCCTCTAACAGTCTCTCCCTGCGGGCTCTCCTTTGATTATTAGTTGTTGCAGCTTCAGTTCCTTTTTAGTTTACTTAGTTTATTTGTACCTCACAACTCTCACAGACTATCTCCCACTCACATAACATACTGTAGCACTACTATTCTAATGATTCCACTAATCTCCACATATCTTGTCTTTGACACTTTTCCCATCCTTATGCCTTTAATTAATCTTGGTTTGTTCAAAATAATTAACCCTAAGCTAAAGTGGCACTACAGTATGTACAGTATAGACAGGATCTGACACAAATTTCGGCCTGATGGTCAAGATTCAATTTACAGTATGCCAAGCAGGCAGGCTCTATTAGCTCCATGGAAAACAGTTCAGCACCTGTGAAGGAATGCTGGGGTTCAAATCCGGGGTAGAAGAGGAAAGTTACAAAGTGTAGCTCAAAACAAAGTGTAGCTCAAAATATTTTATGGACTGCATTGCGTATTATGTACTATACATGTATTATATACAAATACATACATACATACATACATGCATGCATGCATACATACATACATACATACATACATACCGGTACATACATACATACATACATACATACATACATACATACATACATACATACCGTTGCCTTACAAAACGGAATGACATACAAACACAATTTATGACATCACACACATCATAGAAATATCTATTTCCAACATGCCCTGACAACATTGTTGATTATTAATGAAGTTGTGAATGAAGGAGAAAGATTGCACGCACGCACGCACGCACGCACGCACGCACGCACGCACACGCGCACACACGCACACACACACACACACACACACACACACACACACACACACACACACACACACATTCAGATGAGACGGTACTTCCACCTCCACAAACACTTGCAGCAAACTTCTTTTGAACACGCACAACTCTGTCTCACTTAAGTCATCCTGACACTGTTCCATTGTACTGTGTGGAGTTTGCATGGCATTTCATCACCGATCAAAACGTTCAAACAAGTCATCCGTGTCGCCAGAGAACTGGCACCATTTTATTTAGATATAAAACACAATACCAATAGGTATTATTAAAGGGGAGACATAATGGACCCAAGTTAGGATTCCTAACTTTTTGTGGGTAGTTTAGATTATCAGCTCTGTTCTTACCCACTGATTCAATCTGATCAGAAGGTAAGAAAACACAGCAAATCAAGGCACTATTTGACTGGAAGGGAGAAAGGAGAAAGATTTGTGTGTGTGTGTGTGTGTGTGTGTGTGTGTGTGTGTGTGTGTGTGTGTGTGTGTGTGTGTGTGTGTGTGTGTGTGTGTGTGTGTGTGTGTGTGTGTGTGTGTGTGTGTGTGTGTGTGTGTGTGTTTTGTTACAGCAACCATGGTACTTTAAATGCCATGTTGGTCATGGCAGACAAAAAAGAAGAAGAAAGAAAACGAACAAACATCTCCAGAGTGACATTGTTAACCTTTCGAAAACAGCGCGTCTCCCACTTTAGAATAGAATAGTCTTTATTTGCAATTTGCACAAATGCAAATGGCAAGCGTAGCTTACGGGGTCAGCATTTAAAAACAGGACAGCCAAGACAGAAATTACAGACAAGACATCTGTTTTTTTATTTTTTATTTTTTTATGCTGGCCATGTGGGAGCTTTGATACAGTATGGCCTTACGGGCCAGGTTGTGACACATTGAGGGCTCGTCCTGTCCTGGTTATTTTGTAGTTCCAGTATGCAGGTCGTTGGTCGTCTCTTGGTTGGTTTGTTGTGTTAAAGTGAGTGTTGATGACTTGGTTGTGCTGCGTGTTTGTTCAGGTTAGGTTTTTCCACACACGGCTTCACCACACACAGACCTTGAGAAAGGATCGTTAAGTGACATTTCCTTTCACTCCTCCTCTCTCATCCACCCACACCTCCAACAAAACGCAGTGCCATGGCATTTTAGCTCGCAATAAAAGGGGAGCTTGAAGGTTGTTTTGATGAGCACTCAAAACTCGGGGAATTGCCATCCGCTGGCATTCAAGATCTATACCACACGGGGGAAAGCGGTGCAGCTTCACATATCATTTGTTAATGTTTTTCATAGACAGCTTATTCTCTGGTATATATCTGAAAATATATGTGAAATTGTGAATGGAAATGGGGGATAATGGAAACTGTGTATTGTGTGTGAACAATGAAGGTGAAATTCCTGTTATTGGTGTACGCACGCACGCACACACACGCGCACACGCGCACAGATATTCCTTTGTCGGAAGCTGAAGGAATTTTGTTGCGGTTCAACATCCACCTGTACTTTATACAAAGTATTAACCAGTAAGACTCCCTAATCGGGAAATAAGCAACCGTCAGGTCGCATACACAAACTTTAGAAGGCAGGGAATATGGGAAATGGGACAGATCCATGTTTATGACATGACTATGTCATAAACGTTTATGACATGAGATACTGTGTACCGCTTTGCATGATTTTAGGGCAAAATCTGTAGGAGCAGTGCCTGTGGAGGTTGTGGTTTGGCAGCCAAGGAGTGTGTGTGCAAAGTTTGGCATGGATCGGGCAATGGTGGCGGAGATATGAGTAGGGCAAAAGTGTGACGTGACGTGTGACAGACAGACTGACTGACAGACTTACAGACTGAGGAGGTTTTGATAGTAACTGCGACCTGGCGGTCGCAATCAGGCTGGCATACTGTGACTCTACAGTATATCCCCAAATTGTCTATTCATCAAATTGGTGATATAAAGGTGGGTATCCTAAGATAGGTACCCTCACAAAAAAATACATTCTTTAATCCTGGTCTCTATAGTGCCTCCCCCTGGTCAGCCGGGGCGCCTGAAAGGAAAGGAACTTGTTGCAATAACGCGTTCCTTCCACGTGCTACGTCTTAGGAAAATGAAGTAGTACAAGTGTGAATACGCACACGTGCGCACACACTCAGATGAGTGAGACGGTACTTCCACAAACACTTGTCTTGCAGCAAACTTCTTTTGAACACGCACAGCTCTGTCTCACTTAACAACACCGTTCCATTGTAGGCCCTACTGTGTGGAGTTTGCATGGCATTTTCACCAATCAAAACATTTCAAGTCATTTGTGTCACCAGAGAACTGGCACCATTTCTTTTATAGATATAAAACACAATACCAATTGGTATTATTAAAGGGGAGACGTAATGGACTTCCTAACTTTTTGTGGGTAGTTTAGATTATTAGCTCTGTTTTCTTACCCACTGATTCAATCTTATCAGAAGGTAAGAAAACAAAGCAAAGACCCCCTTCAAGGCATATTTGACAAAAAATAATAAAAAAAAAGATTTCGCAATGTTTAACCTTTGGTGTCCATTGTGATACACACAACAAATACATCTCATAACATGACATACAGTACATGAACGATGAAATATGTACAATAAATAAACAAATTATTTCAGACACGACAGATTAAATTTACACTAATCTAAAACCCACTGCCCTTTCTATCCTTACTAAAACCCTAAACTTAAGGTCTTTGCACACTGCTGCGTTTTTCTGGACGAATATCAGAGCAAATTTCGGAGCATGTAAATAAAAAAAAATCTACCTGACCTTATGTCAATCACGTTTGCACACTGCCGCCCGTTTCGTATTTATTTTCGTACCAGGGTTGATCTTTTTCTGATTTTCGCAACTGTTGCCACTGAGTCCCTTGCTCTCTCTCTCTCTTTCCTCTCTCTCTCCCTGGCCTCCAGATTTCGGATTTCCAAAACGCAACGAAAAGCCCTTGAGGTCACGTGGTCTTTCTGAAAACGGTCTGAAATAGTCTGAAACTCATGTCACAGTGTAATCTGCCTTGCCTGGTTCCAGACCATAGACCCCGCCCACTCTCAGAGTGGACTCTTTCTCTGGTCTGGAGCTGAGTACAGGAATCGGCTTTAGCAACCCAAAAATTCGGCTGCTCCAATGAGCGCGGGGGGTGGGGGGTGGGTCTAACGAATATCCAATCAGCGCAGCAGTTGAAACGATTTCAAACGAAGTTCAAACACGACAGGCACACGCACACATACACACACACACGCACGCGCTGAGTTCACAAGCTGTTAATGTTGATTACATGTTTCTGGTCGCAGTTCTGTGTGGAAGCAGTCACTGGCACAGACAGAGACACACACACAAACACATACACATACACCGCGGCCGTGCGTCGCGATCACCGTGTTATGCGTCGCGATCACTCGCGCGCGGTCACGCACGCACGCGCACGCTCGCAAAGTCCCTCCCCCGTAAATCATTTAGAATAGGGCACAGCTTCAGACTAAAGCGTGAGCTGAGTCTGAAATCAGGCTATAATCTGCCCCTCGCGCCCCAACAACAGCTGACCAGTACAGTAAGTAGTCTATATAAGTACAGTCAATTAATTTGATTGGCTTATAATTAGCCAGTAGCTATGCCCCTCCCGAAAAAGTTTTTGTCCAATGCTAGCTTAGCAACCGGCAGCTTGCCAAGGCTGTTGCAGGAAGTTATTCTAAGCTAGCATTGGACAACAGCTTTTTGGGAGGGGCATAGCTACTGGCTAATTGCGCATTCCCACAATGACATCATAAAATATGAACTCATATTTTAACCCTTTAAGTGCCTATCCCGAACATGTTCGGGATATTCGGGATCAAAAACAATTTTTTATTTGCTATTTTACTTACCCCGAGCTGCTTGGAGCAACGTGGGTGGTCCCGGCTCGCCCAGCGCTCACCAACGAGAGACGCTAGATGCTCCGACGATTTATTCCATTGAAAATGGTTTAAAATAAAGTTTAGACCCCCCCCCAATGTTCACCCAATGTTCATTGTAGGCGGCGCGACGTATTCCAGGGTGCCTATCCCGAACATGTCCGGGATATTTAATAAAATGAATTATTTTATCGGAGGCCTCAATGAAGCCCCGGTCTAGACGTCCATCCTTGGCCGGGACTTAGACTCGGCCATCCACGGGCCGTATTCGCGCTAACGGCCAAATCGCGCCGCCCACTCCAATAATAAATCACATCTTTAGACAGGATTTTCTCCGGATTGTGTCCCCAGACCCAAAGAGAAAGTTTTTTGCGGCTGAAATAGCTTTAGATCGGGCTTCTAAAGGGGTTAGCATTTTGGCTACGTGTCAGCTAGCTTCCTCCTCTCGACACCCATAGCAGTGACTGGAGTGAAAACACAAGGCAGTTGGGAGAGGGTCGACGTAAGCTATAAAGAAGGTCAATGGAGACATTTCTGGCACTCTAGCACCCCTTGTGGCCGGATGGCACTGTATGAGTTAAGATGACTTTTTAAAGTGACAGTACCCCTTTAGGTGACAGTACCCCTTTAACTGACACCTCAAGGCTTTTCCATTAATTGTATACTGTGGCAGTGGGGGAGAACCACAAACAATATAACAATATCTTATGTAACATTTCCACTATTCGCAAATAAAGTACATATAGGACCGACTTTGCGAATAATGCAATTTGGTGTACAAATAAACAACAGCCGCCAGCACTAGAACCCATAAGCTGAGACCAAATAGGCCTACAGAACAGATGTCATTTAAATTATTGCTCTGCCAGCACCGCTATGAAAAACCTAACAGGATATAAACATAAACATTGCTCTAAGCAATATTCATACTGCTGCCTGCTAGAAGAAGAATCACAGTCCAATTCAAATCCAGTTAGAAATTGTCGTTTATTATTGTCGGGTGGAAACCTTGTAGCCTATATGTAAAAAGACTATTAGGATATTTTAAAAACATTTTAAAATAGTGAAAATCGCTGATCTACAAGCTCACGTTGTGAGCTTTGTTGTTAACATAGCATCACAATCATTTTATTTTTAACGCAAGCTTCTTTTGAACATTCTTTTGCACAAATCTTCAATTCTGGGGGTCCCTGGCTCAAAACCTTTTCAGATCAGGGGTCTGAGGCCAAGTACATTTCATTTTGGGGGTCCTTGGCGCTAGAAAGACTGAGGACCACCGGAGTAGCTTAAAGTATAGGGCAGTGGTTCTCAAAGTGGATTCAAAGGGACTCTGTGAGTTCCATAGGGGGGGGTCTAAATTGACCCATACAAGTCTGTAACTCTGACAGTGTACAAATGGAACCAAATGAACCCTAACGGGCTCATTTGGTTCGATGTGTACACTGTCAGAGTTAAGGGGAGACCTTGAAATTCCAAAGTGTGAGAAATACTGGTACAGGGCATTAGTTTAAAGTCGAAACGTAGAGATAGGACGAGTGTTCTGCCCGCTGGGAAATAACGTTCTCATTAAAGATGCTGCTTTTCATCATCATCATGTCACCTGCTGGGAAGCAGAGGAATGGATTGTGAACAGAAACCAGGGATTGTAAGCAACAACTCTTTGAGTTTTGCTGTCGGGGCAGAAACCTAACATTCTATCTCCATATTTCAACTTTTCAATATACGGTATATTATTTTCTTCATAGATTAACCCAGTGGTTCTCAACCTTTTCAGGCCGCAACCCCCAAAATAATCATATTTTAAGTGGGGACCCCCCCACCCCCACCCTACGAGCACCAAGAGTTGAGGCATAAAATTTTGTATAACACGGTTCTATTGTGAAAATAGCAGATCTACATTGTGAGCCACTGGATTAACCCATTAACACATGGGAAGCCAAGGTTTCTAACATTTCTAGCTGTTGCTGCTGCCGCCGTTCACTCACGCTTTATTTTGAAGAGCCTCGGAAGCTTTGTGCGTGTGCACGTGAGTGTCCACTGACGATTGAGGAAGAAAATCCATTTGTTTACAAACGCTCGCGAAACTAAAATCCAAACCGGGGCCGGCCATCGCGGTAAAGTGTCGCAGTGAAAACAATCAGATCTCTGCTTCCCTGGCGTTCTTTGCACCTCATTCATAGATAAAGCCCTTTTTTATGTTTCAGCCTAGAATGGAAATCAATGCAGCCAGGTCACGCCATTTTCTCTCTCTCTCTCTGAGCTACGGTGTGACGTATGGACTAGGGTCATTCACAGGGCACACAGCATGCACGTGTGATACCCTCACAAATGTGAAGTAACCTTTTATTTTGGCATAAAATGGTTTTGCACTTTATTATTTAAAGTCCAGTATGTTTATTATTTTTGTTACTCCATTGGTCACAAGCCAAATAATATCAGTAGTATCTCACTACAGTGCACTTGAGATGGAGAGCCGGAACCTTTGTCTGCAGCAGGTGTTTCCCTGAGTTCCTCCTATAAGGTGTAGGTGCGTTCCCCTCCCCCTTCAGATCAGCTTTGGGAAACACAAGAGATGGTTCAGTGTCCTCATTCCTGTGTGCATTTCCTCTGCTTTTCAGGTTAGTACAACATGAAAACCACACCAACTTAACTCATAAGATGTAGTGTTTATGTGAAGAGACTGTGATGGGTTTTTATGAAGGTTTTGTGTGTTTAATATCGAGTTTAAAAGTCGGGAAAAAGTCCGCGAAATGAACGCTGCTGTGTTGCATAATGGCTGCGGCCACGTTGAGAAGCCTTTGAAGTTGCCGCCTGCTTTGTTGTGTACTCTACATGTTAACATGCTTATATTATTTTATCCACGACATTTCCAGTGTTGGTTACCTGAACACTTGACCGATGTATCACTGGTGAAGGGTTTTGTAATGATTAGATGCAGCTATATTCATTTTATTTCACTACTTGGAGCTGAGGTGGTGAACATACAGTATATTGCATTTGATATTCTTGTCTTTATATTTATCTTTCCTATTTTGTATTTTGGTACTTCAACCATTTATATTGATTAATGGCTTTATGGCAAATGTGCATTTATAGAGGTTACTGTGTTTGAGTGAATCTGAATATCTTTACTCTTTTCAATTTATTATTCCCTATATGATGATGATGTTAGATGTTTTGAACAGACAACAGTTAACTAGTGAAAATAGCTTTGTGCTAATACGGTGGCTTTATGCTGCATGGTGATTGTGAGCCACTGAGCCTTTATTTGATATCAGATGTAACACTGTGTTGAATTTGTTGAATTAATTGCACTAAGTAATGGTAGCTACTGTACATGGGACCAGTACTAATACTGAGAGAATGCACTTGGATGTATTTCAATTTGATATGATGACTAAGAGGTTTAATGAGAGTATTGAAGCTAAAGGGTTATTGTATGTGAAACCGTTTGATTGCAAATGTGGAAATATGCACATGTATTTTGAAGGGACAGCAGAACATACACACTTCAGACATTTCATATTCACCTCCATGCTCAACTGTACGACACACACTCCAGTACACATAGTCACACATACAGTACACATAGTCACACATACATCATACCTACCCACCTGGTACACACACACACACACACACACACACACACACACACACATACTTACCGACCTGTGAAAGAAAGAACAGTACACACTACATACAAATATTTGATACTTACTTTGAACCTGAGAAAGGACAATGACACAAAGAGACATTGTTGCAGTATGGGGAAATGATTTATTGAATGATTATTGTATTATTGTCATTGATGGTGAATTATTGAATTATTGTGAATAAATGTGAGATCAGCTTTGGGAAACACAAGAGATGGTTCAGTGTCCTCATTCCTGTGTGCATTTCCTCTGCTTTTCAGACCGCTACAAGAGAGGCATTGAACCCAACACATTCAATATTGTAGTGAGGTACCCGGCCTAGCTTGGGACCCGTTACAAATTGTGGGGGCTCGTCCGGGATCAGCGCCACCTGCTGGTTGGATGCTGATTCAGTGATACCAGAACCAGGAGACCGAGGTGACGAGACGTGACTGCAGTCCAGGAGTCAGCCAGTGGGTGTCCACAGGAGGAGATAAGGAAGAAGATCTCTCCAGGGAGCCGCACTGCTGAATTGGGACGTCACCGCACGCCAGTCACCGAGGAGCAACGCTGCTGGCCCACCAAGCCAGCATTCACCACAAGAAGACATAGCCTAACGTCAGAGCCACAAGCACCATGTCCCAACAACGGAAAGAGCTGCTTTGGAACATCAAGAAGAAATTGTTTAAGCTATCAAGTGCTAACCTCTACGAGGTGGCAAAAGACATTGCATCTGATAGCCCAGACGCCGAACAGTTGAGCCAGACTGATGAGGAAGGATGCATGGACTGCATCATCTCCTACATATACTCCGAACACCTGCAAGGACTTCAGGATGAAGGGGTTAGTAAACTGATGATGCTGCATGACCTCATATGCAAAATAGTAGCAACAGAATTGCCAGTTGAGGTGTCCAGTGATGCTACATCGCCCAGCGCCAGTCCAACTCCATCCCCTTCAGAACCCACACCGCCACCACCCAAACCCCAGGTTGACAGCAACATCATGTCACCCCATCCCCATTCCAACGCCCCTGTCAAAACCACCCCACCAGACCACGCACCATTACAACCCCACCCCCAACACGACAGCACCTCCCAGCCAGTAGAGGAACTGAGAAAACTGTATGAGGAGCTGGGTAAGAAACTGAGACATTGTGAAGCTACAGCTGCCTCCCCTGCCCCTACACACAACCACCAAGGTGGGTCAGTGCCCTACCCCCCTCCACAGAACACACCAGAGAGAATGGTTCCCCTGAAAGACCTCCCCTACCTCCAGCGCAGAGAGTTCAAGGTACATGGGGGCCAAATTGGGGACCAGAGCTCTGACATCAGCTACAATAGCATCAGTAAGCAGATCGAGGAAGGAGTCAAAGATGGATTCGCAGACGCAGAGGTGGTCCGGGGCGTGCTGAGAATCATCAAACCGGGCACATTCAAGGACATGCTGTCAAACAAAGACGAGTTGGCCATCCCTGAACTCAAGGTCTTCATCAGGTCCCATCTTGGTGAGAAGGCTACGACAGAGATGTTTCAGGAGCTAATGTGTGCCCGTCAAGCTGAACAAGAGTCACCTCAGCAGTTCCTGTACCGCATGATTGGACTAAAGCAGAGACTCCTTTTCCAGTCAAAACAGGCCAACACAGACATTTCCTATGACCCCAAGACCATCCAAGAGGTCTTTCTCAACACAATTTATCAGGGCCTGGGAGCAAAGCATGCAGAGCTCCGACAGAGACTGAGACCCCTCGTCTCGAACAGCCAAGTCACCGATGAAGAAATCCTCGGCCAAATGACAAAAATGATCAGCGACGAGAACGAACATCAGCGCAGACTTGGCCAGCTCCCCCGCCAAAAGACAACACAGGCCCACAGTGCCAAAGTGGAGACAGGAGATAAACAGACTGATGATAAGCCAAGAGGTCCCGCTGCAGACCACCAGAACCTCCAGACCATACAACAGCTCAGTGCGCAGGTGGAGACCCTGACGCAGCTGGTGGCCAGCTTAATGGATCACCAGGTAAACAACACCCAGATGGCCCATTCACTACCCCTGCCAGCCCGAGTACCACCCCAAACTCGGTCATACCACCCCGTCCAGCCACCGCCCAGTCACACCCCTCCCATGCCATCGCCAGCACAGCCATTTCACCACGCTCCATCGCCCCACCCCTTCCAGTCACCCCCCAGTCACATCCCCCAATCCTCCTTCCAAGCGAGGGGAAGGACATTTCGCTGCGCAAAATGTACAGAACAGAACCTGCAGGAGTGCAACCACTGCTTCGTGTGTGGAGAAACAGGACACCGGGCAGTTGGATGCTTGAAGCGGACCAGGTTTCAGGGAAACGAGAACCGGTCTCTGCCGAGGGACAGCCAGAGACCGGTGCACAGATTCAGTCCCGACCAGTAAACCCCACCCCTAAACACCCACCAAGACTGCCCAAGAACCCCAAACAACAACCAACCCTAACCCTTACTTGCCAAAGTAACACCAGATGCCAAGCGCCCCTAATTGGAAAGAAAAGCCTACTGAAATGTTCCATCAATGGGCACCTAGCAACAGTCCTGTTTGACACTGGCTCTCAGGTGAGCATAATTGACAGAGCATGGGCCAATGCTCACATCCCCTGTTACACAGTGAGATCGCTGCAGGAGCTCCTCGAAACAGACCTGAAAGTCTATGCAGCAAATGGCCAAGTCATCCCCTATGACGGGTGGGTGGAGCTCACCGTCAACCTCGCAGGAAATGACAACCCAAATCTCACTGTCCAAGCCCCCTTTCTAGTCAGCCAGTTGTCCCTACCCCAGCCCTTGTTGGGGGCCAATGTGCTTGAACAGATCATCAAGAGACAAGAGTCCTCTGGTGCTGCGGTAGCCACCGTCGTCAGTCTCCTACGCAGTGCATTCGGGATGGAGGAAGAGCAAGTGGAGGCCATGGTCAATTTCATCCAGACCCCCCAAAAGACATTCAGTGACCCAGCCACTCTGAGAGTGGGCAGAGACAATGTTGTTATTCCAGCAGGAAGTGCAGTACATGTGTGGTGCAGGGTCCCCCCGAACTTCGACACCTCTGATCCCCTTGTCCTCTATGAGCCTGCAGAAGAGAACCCTGTTTTAGCAGAGCTGAGTGTGGGAGAAGGCCTTCTGGAGATCAACCACTCACAGCGGCCTCATGTTAAAGTCCCCATTTCCAACCACTCAAAGCACGAGGTCATCCTTCCTAAGAGAACGCCCCTAGGTGTCATCCAACATGTCACCAAGGTCCTAGAGACTGAAGCAGAGAGAGACACGTCTGAAGCCCCACTGACACAAGTAACAGCAGAGGTCAACCACACCGCTTCTCCCAGCATAATCCCCACTGACCCCTGGCTGCCGCCTGTCGACGTCAGCCATCTGAGTCTTGAACAACAGCAGGTGGTGAAGAGAGTGCTCTGTGAGGAGTCTGGGGCCTTTGCTAAGGACAGTGGCGACATCGGTCGCATTCCCTCACTGCAGATGGAGATCAGGCTCAAGGACGACATCCCAGTGCAAAAGGCCTACGCATCGATCCCGAAACCACTCTACAAAGAAGTGAAGGAATATGTGCAGGAGCTAATAGTGAAAGGATGGATTGTCAAGTCCCAGTCCCCCTATGCAGCCCCTGTCATATGTGTGAGAAAGAAGGATGGGTCTTTGCGCCTGTGTATCGACTACCGTCTCCTAAACAACAAGACAGTGCCAGACCGTCATCCCCTTCCCCGGATCCAAGACCTCACTGACTCACTGGGAGGGTACGGGTGGTTTTCGATACTCGACCAGGGCAAAGCCTATCACCAAGGCTTTATGGCTGAAGGATCAAGGTACATGACAGCGTTCACAACCCCCTGGGGACTGTACGAGTGGGTCAGAATCCCCTTTGGGCTATCTAACGCCCCAGCAGCATTTCAAAGGAGCATGGAGGAGATGCTCGACTCACTCCGAGATGAATGCTGCATCCCCTATCTTGATGACGTGCTGTGTTTCTCGAAGTCCTTTGAGGAGCATGTACAAGTACTGCGCAAAGTCCTCCAAGCCCTCCAGCGCCACGGCGTCAAACTGAAGCCAGAGAAATGTGAACTGTTCCGCAAAGAGGTTCGATATGTTGGCCGGTTGGTGTCTGCAGACGGAGTGAGAGTGGATCCCAAGGACCTGGAGGCAGTGCGGGTACTGAAACACAGAAGACCAAAGACAGTCGGAGACGTCAGACAAGTACTCGGCTTCCTGAGCTACTACAGAAGCTACGTGCAAGACTTTTCCCCGATAGCCCAGCCCCTCTACGACCTGCTCAAGGTACAGTCTGACACCCCCCAGTCCAAACCCTCACGAGGAAAGACAAAATCCCCTCAACAGTCCTCCCGCACCCCAGTCGAGTGGAATGAGAAACACCAGCAGATTTTGGAACGTCTAGTAGACCTGCTGATGGAACCCCCAGTGCTGGCGTACCCAGACTTCAATCAACCTTTCACCCTGCATACAGATGCGTCCCAAAAAGGCTTGGGAGCAGTCCTTTATCAACACCAGGATGGAAAGCTGAGAGTGGTTGCCTACGGGTCACGCACACTGACACCAGCGGAACAGAACTACCACCTGCACAGCGGTAAGCTTGAGTTCCTGGCATTAAAATGGGCAGTATGTGATAAATTCAGAGACTATTTGTTCTATGCCCCTCATTTCACTGTCTTCACGGACAATAATCCGCTCACATATGTCCTAAGTACTGCCAAGCTCAACGCAGTAGGCCACCGGTGGGTGGGAGAGCTTGCTGATTTTCGTTTTGACATCAGATATCGGCCAGGCAAGAGCAACATCGATGCCGACACCCTATCCCGTTGCCCCCTTGACATCGAACACCTCATGACAGCGTGCTCTGAGGAGCTATCAGACGAGGCTGTGTGTACTGTATGGGAAGGAGCCCGGAGAGCCCAACAGGGAGACGTTGCCTGGGTCGCAGCCCTTAACCTAACATCCCAAACCCAGCCCCACATGGAACCACTGCAAGCGATCAGCCATGATGAGCTAGTGAAAGAACAGAGAGCAGACGCTGCAATTGGAAAAGTCATGGAGTTAAAGGAGAACAACACCCCACCGACAGAGTGCAACAAAGGGAACTGTGACACAGACACCATGAGACTCTTGAGGGAGTGGGGCAAGTTGCACATAGAGGACGGCCTACTCTACAGGAAGACCATAGGTCGAAGACAGCTGGTCTTGCCTGCCACCTACAGACAACTAGCTCTCACCTACCTGCATAACAACATGGGCCATGTCGGCGTTGAAAAGGTCCTGACACTAGCACGAGAGCGCTTCTACTGGCCGTACATGAAGAGAGAAATCGAAGAATACATCACCAGAAAGTGCCCTTGTCTGAAACAGAAAAAGCCTACTGTGCCTGAAAGAGCGCCCATGGGCAGTATTACATCAAACTATCCCCTTGAGCTGGTGTGTATCGACTTCCTGCACCTGGAACCCTCCCGCGGTGGATGTGAGTACATTCTCGTTGTATTAGATCACTTCACCAGGTTTGCGCAGGCCTACCCCACCCGTAACAAGGCTGGCAAGACGGCCGCCGACAAGCTGTTTAATGACTTTATCCCCAGATTTGGCTATATGTCTAAACTCCACCATGACCTTGGGCGGGAGTTTGAAAACGAGCTGTTCAAGTCCCTGAAACAATTCGCCGGAGTTGGCCACTCCAGGACCACTCCCTATCACCCCCAGGGTAACCCTGTGGAGAGGCTGAATCGCTCACTGTTGCAGATCCTCAGGACCCTAGGAGAGAAGGAAAAAGCTAACTGGAAAGATCACCTGCCCCAGGTGGTCCATGTGCATATAATTGCACAAAGCACGAGGCCACAGGCTTTTCCCCTTATTATCTGATGTATGGCCATCATCCCCGTCTCCCCGTCGACCTCCTCTTTGGCCTCATAGCAGATGGAGAAGCTGAGACCCACAGAGGATATGCTGAAAAGTGGAAAGGAAAAATGATTGAGGCATATCGAATAGCCAGTGAGAACAGTCAGCAGTCCAGCTCTAAGGGAAAGAAGTACTATGACAAGAGGTGCAGAGGTGTGACTCTTCAGCCTGGGGACAGAGTCCTTGTGCGGAACCTCAGTGAGAGAGGGGGTCCTGGTAAACTAAGGTCCTACTGGGAGCAGACCATCTACACTGTGAAAGAGCAGGTTGGAGACAATCCTGTCTACAAAGTGGCCCCTGAGACAGGAAACCGCCCTACTCGCACTCTGCATAGGAACCTGCTACTACAAGTGAATGACCTACCATTTGAGCCACCCCAGGAACCAGTCGCCAACACACGTGAGTCACACAAGAGAGCTAAGAGACACAAAGAACCCCCAAAACCTACGGAACAGACACAGAGCCCAGATGCAAGTGACTCTGAGGAAGAGGAAGGTGTGTATCGTTACTGGCTGCGGGTGCCCAGAGGTATCTGCAGTTGTAACCTATCAGATGACGACTTCCCAGATCAAAACGTAACCCACGAACCACAAAGAAATCGTGAGCAGAGTGAAACTCATCAGGAAGAGAGTGTCCACATCGAACCTGAACAAGCTGAACAAGAGAGAGAAAGCGTCACAGAAGAGGAACAGGAAGTACAGAGTGAGACTGAACAGGATGTGGATCAGCCTCAGCACCACGATGACCAAGAGATACCTGAAGCAGTCGGCGAGGAGGAAGACATCGCAGAGCCTCAGCCTGAAGGTCAACTACCCAGACACTCCACCAGGGTGAGACGGCCTAACTACGTGTTTACTTACCCTTCTCTTGGCCAACCAGCTTACCAGCCCCGTCCCACCGTGAATGCAGTCGGAGTCCATCCGATGCAGTGGACCCAGATGTGCTACCCCCAGCCCTATCCCCTTCCCTTTCAGCCCCCAATGCCTGCATCCATCACTCAATACCCATACCCATTCCCACTCACCACATATCCAATCCACTGTTTCTGAACTGAACTGAGACACAGCAAAGACTGTACCCACACTAGCGAGCACGAGCACGAACAGTACTAAAGTGCCACGAACTATACAGCACACTAAGGACATTCGAATGCTTTATTGTGTTCTTTTTCTTATACTATGTACACGGTTGAGAGTGAAACTTGAACTTTGGGGTTTTCTATTATTAAGGTCAAGTGTCAGGAGCCACTTTTGTTTGTCGGGGAGTGTGTGATACCCTCACAAATGTGAAGTAACCTTTTATTTTGGCATAAAATGGTTTTGCACTTTATTATTTAAAGTCCAGTATGTTTATTATTTTTGTTACTCCATTGGTCACAAGCCAAATAATATCAGTAGTATCTCACTACAGTGCACTTGAGATGGAGAGCCGGAACCTTTGTCTGCAGCAGGTGTTTCCCTGAGTTCCTCCTATAAGGTGTAGGTGCGTTCCCCTCCCCCTTCAGATCAGCTTTGGGAAACACAAGAGATGGTTCAGTGTCCTCATTCCTGTGTGCATTTCCTCTGCTTTTCAGGTTAGTACAACATGAAAACCACACCAACTTAACTCATAAGATGTAGTGTTTATGTGAAGAGACTGTGATGGGTTTTTATGAAGGTTTTGTGTGTTTAATATCGAGTTTAAAAGTCGGGAAAAAGTCCGCGAAATGAACGCTGCTGTGTTGCATAATGGCTGCGGCCACGTTGAGAAGCCTTTGAAGTTGCCGCCTGCTTTGTTGTGTACTCTACATGTTAACATGCTTATATTATTTTATCCACGACATTTCCAGTGTTGGTTACCTGAACACTTGACCGATGTATCACTGGTGAAGGGTTTTGTAATGATTAGATGCAGCTATATTCATTTTATTTCACTACTTGGAGCTGAGGTGGTGAACATACAGTATATTGCATTTGATATTCTTGTCTTTATATTTATCTTTCCTATTTTGTATTTTGGTACTTCAACCATTTATATTGATTAATGGCTTTATGGCAAATGTGCATTTATAGAGGTTACTGTGTTTGAGTGAATCTGAATATCTTTACTCTTTTCAATTTATTATTCCCTATATGATGATGATGTTAGATGTTTTGAACAGACAACAGTTAACTAGTGAAAATAGCTTTGTGCTAATACGGTGGCTTTATGCTGCATGGTGATTGTGAGCCACTGAGCCTTTATTTGATATCAGATGTAACACTGTGTTGAATTTGTTGAATTAATTGCACTAAGTAATGGTAGCTACTGTACATGGGACCAGTACTAATACTGAGAGAATGCACTTGGATGTATTTCAATTTGATATGATGACTAAGAGGTTTAATGAGAGTATTGAAGCTAAAGGGTTATTGTATGTGAAACCGTTTGATTGCAAATGTGGAAATATGCACATGTATTTTGAAGGGACAGCAGAACATACACACTTCAGACATTTCATATTCACCTCCATGCTCAACTGTACGACACACACTCCAGTACACATAGTCACACATACAGTACACATAGTCACACATACATCATACCTACCCACCTGGTACACACACACACACACACACACACACACACACACACATACTTACCGACCTGTGAAAGAAAGAACAGTACACACTACATACAAATATTTGATACTTACTTTGAACCTGAGAAAGGACAATGACACAAAGAGACATTGTTGCAGTATGGGGAAATGATTTATTGAATGATTATTGTATTATTGTCATTGATGGTGAATTATTGAATTATTGTGAATAAATGTGAGATCAGCTTTGGGAAACACAAGAGATGGTTCAGTGTCCTCATTCCTGTGTGCATTTCCTCTGCTTTTCAGACCGCTACAAGAGAGGCATTGAACCCAACACATTCAATATTGTAGTGAGGTACCCGGCCTAGCTTGGGACCCGTTACACACGCAGAGCTGTACAGTTAACCCCTTGTTGTCTCGTTGTGGAACGAGACAACTCCTTTTGGCAGAGTGACCCCTAGTGGCCTTATCTCGTTACTGAACGAGTTTGGCCTGTTGGGTGTTAATACCGAGAAAGCAGCAATGTCATTTTAGATTTCAAAATAATCTTTGAATATAATATTGTATTAAAGTGAAACATTTTAACTAAAGTCTTTGCTTCTGGTGGCCCAGAATATTTTTAGATGGGGGTCAGCGGCCAAATGAGTTTAATTTCAGGGGTCTTAAAAAAAAAAAAAAAAAAAAAAAAAACATGAGCACCAAGTTTTTCAGAAAACTGTTAAAAGATATTTTGTAAAGTGTGTCACACTCTCCAAGCTAAAAAGGCACCTTGTGAGCTTATAGACCAGTTATTTTTGCTATTTTATAAACATTCTGACAGCGAAAGTGGTTAGTCTATAGGTCTGTCTGTGGGTTTTATAATTATTGAACCAATGAAAAGGCCTATTAACAAGATGTTGTGTCTTGAAAAGTAACTTTTTTGGACATATGTTTGCAAGGTTTCCACCCGATTATGTATAAAGCACAAGCCATAAGGCTGATATTACAGAAAGAACACATGCCGTTCGCCTGCAATCTTTAAACATGAAGTATCGTAATGGGTCAAAAAGCACACTTCTAAATCATTAAACGCACGTGTGCTTGAGCCTTTATGGAGCTCAACTCTCTTATCAAGGACACAAAGGTTGGTGAAAGCTTACTTGAAAGCCCTCCGCCACCACACTGCTCTACTACACACAAGCACCACACGCAGGCACGCACACGCGCGCACACACACAGCTATCGTCGCACATTTCTTCTTGTATATAATTAAGACCCCTGAGTACTGAGTTCTTAGGGAGGGAGACAGACAGAGACACACACACAGACAGACAGACAGACAGACAGACAGACAGACAGACAGACAGACAGACAGACAGACAGACAGACAGACAGTCAGAGACACACAGAGAGACACACACACAGACAGACAGACAGACAGACAGACAGACAGACAGACGAGACAGATGGGGTGAGGTGGGAGAGTGAGGTGGAGAGGGAGAGAAGGAGAGAGGGATAGTGAGAGAGCAAGAAGCAGTAGGTGGGTAGGGAGAGAGAAAGGGAAATTGAGGGATGGAGATTGAGAGACAGAGAGACAGTGAGAGAGATAGAGAGAGAGAGAGAGAGAGAGAGAGAGAGAGAGAGACAGAGACAGAGAGAATTTGGGACATTATGGGAGGTACAGTGGTGTGCAGCCTGTGCGATATTACATCCCCATGTTTAATTATCATCTCTTGTGTTCTATGCGGTGGCAGATAAACAGCAGCAGATAGGTGTGCTGCTGCAGGGGAAGCAGAAACAGACACAGGATTACTTTCTCTGCAAACACATGCAGGGAGGGCGATGCAAAGTGCCGCTCTGCTGGTACAAGCCTGAGTTACACACTTGACTGTGTGCGGGTGCCGCCCACGTACCGTAAAATAGTTGATCTGCAAGCTCACAACAGTGTATGACCCTAGTGCGTTTCTAAGGTGTAATATGTCAGTTGGTGAAGGGAAGGCCAGGAGGTTTGAAAACCTGTCTGGATCAGGGCCTACTATGAGAAACAAAAAAGTGTTCACGGCCCACGCACCTGACCACTTAACATGTGGTCAGATGAGTGGGCCGTGTGCATTTTCAAGAGCATGTTTATTTATTTTTTATTTTTTATTTTTGGCTTTTTTGCCTTTATTGATAGTATAGTAGGTACACAGGAAAGGGGTAGAGAGACAGGGAGTGACATGCAGCAGAGGCGTAGGGATCAGGACTTGAACCAGCGACGCGCTGTCAGGCATAAAAGCCTACAGTATGTGGTACTGTATGTGCCTGGACCACCAGCGGGCGCCCCCAAGAGCATGTTTATTTTAATGATCAATCGATCGATTGTGTGCCAGCTTGGCTCAATTTTATCATGGTTTTAAAGATTATTATTATTTTAATATTAATGTTATATTATCATTAATTTATTCTCATTTATTATTATCCTTGATGATTATTTTGGGGGGCCCACTTGTGATATCCTCGCGGCCCACTGGCGGGTCTCGCCTGCAGATTGAGAACCACTGAATGTTTTTTTTTCCCCTTTTAGTTCCCTCTTTATCTGATATACTACACATACAGTGTACACTGTCTTTTTCTCAACTCTCTTGTTCCTACAACTCTGCATGCGACGGAATTTAATAGCAGCAATATCTAATATTAGAACGTCCTCCCCAGAGATGTGTATTTTTAATAATGCTCTCTCTCTCTCTCTCTCAGCACTACTAATGTACTGCGATGGGCAGAATGTGAACAATGCTAGGCAGTTTTGTCATTATGGCATTTTGAGGCATTTTATAGCTGTTCCTGTGACAAGCCAACGGGCAAAAAGACGGTATTGCGAGTAGAGAGCACAGGCAGACATGTTGACAGATTAAGTGTATCTCAGAGCGAGAGATTGTAATCAGGGTTTGGTTTGTAAAAACTAAAACCTACAATGTATATTTTGCACAAGAAAGTAAAAATGGCAAATCAACTTCACCACACGGCCCAATGTGACACTTGTGAACTTGTACATTAGTGTTGTTAGAGTCTACCTTTCCCACACATGAAATGCATATACTTTGTGTGTATGCACTGTACATTATGTCCGTCTGTATGTCCCTACATATGTACCGCAAAGCAAACTATGACATATGTAGGCAGTAGGCACATTTTAAAATGTTAATGTCACTGCTTTCTGATTGTAATTTGGGAATGTTGATTGATTTTGTACTTTTTTAGATTAGAGCTTCATGCATGTACTTTTTGTAATAGACTTTTTAGGTAGATATTTGTATAGAAAGGCCTAACCAGGGATATACAATGCAACAGTTTCATATTTTTATAACTTGATAGTTTGTTTTTTGTATTGCCCCTGTCAAATAAACATATAAATACAATAAACACCACGACGATTACTGTACATCATACATTAGTATTTATTCTCAAAGGCACCACTCACTTCACACTGGGTGTGATTTTTGTTAAAGGAGTAGGTCACCCCCAATAAATCCTATGTTATATCAATTGCGCACCCAATGAAGCCTTGAATTCCTGCAGATTGCTTAGTTTTTGTCACATTCCTAGGGCAATAATTTGAAGACCTGTGGAGTCTCTGGTAGGAGACTTGAGTCTCCTAGTGATTAAGTAATGTTTGAGGTCAACTACTCCTTTAAGGTAGCTACGCTGTAAAAAAAATGAAAAAAATAAAATCACCCAGTGTGAAGTGAGCCTGTGCCTTTTATGTTGCCTGGTTAATAAACCAGACCGAACACAACAACACCCCCTGGCGGTAGTGGTGTTGTAGTACGGTCTGCCACCGATCCATTGAGATTCTATTTCCTCAACCAGCTTCAAGGGTTGGCCAATCAGGGTTGTATGCTTGGGGCATGTGGTTTCTGTTGGGGCAAGTGGTTTGGGGCAAACCCCAGAAATGAAAACTCTTCCTGAAATCCCAGACTCTCTTCCCAAAACGAAGTGTGTGATAGAGGCTGGCAACGCCAGGCAACCTTTTATGAGTTCTTAGATTTATTGGTGTACTGTAGCCTGGAACCAGACCAATCCGCCTGTGAAAAAAATGCCATTGGCGAATATGGGTCTGGCCCCGCTCAATTGTGAATCCATTACCTCTACCCCAAAATGTGGGGGAACCAATCAGGGCCCAGCATTGGTCTGGTCTAACCAATCATGTCCAAAGACATTTTTTTAACCCACCCCTTGGAAATGAAAATTCTGCCCGTGAGTCCAGACTAATATCCGATACGTGAGGAATTAGTATGAGCAACGCCAGGCTAGAATTCGTATGAGCAACACCTTGGCCTATATGCCAAGGGGTTTGTGGGACATACTGTACAGTGTACAGTATGGACGAACATACAGAGTTACATACGGATATACACACAAAGCCAGATGTAGGAGCGTTTAGTACCACTGCTCCTGATTTCTGATCATTGTCTTCCAGGAAGTGCCGGCACTCCGGTGGTGTTCAATGAGAACGGAGACGCCCCGGGACGATACGACATCTTCCAGTACCAGATCACCAACCGCTCAGCCACTGAGTATAAGGTCATCGGAACCTGGACCAATCAGCTCCATCTCAATGTAAGACACACCTCCTGGAGCCTGTGGGCTGAGAAAAACAAAACAAAAAAAAACAACAACATTGCAATTCGCTATGACGTCACAACGATACTTTATCGCACTGCACTAAGAGTTGAGGCATTACATTTTGTATTACACGGTTCTATTGTGAAAATAGCCGAGCATGTAGATCGGCTATTTTCACAATTTATGTCTCTATAATATTTGACAATTTGGCCAATGTTTAATTTGACATTTTAGAGGTATTAAAATCCTTAAATTGTCAATTTAGAAATGTGCATATAGCCTCTATACACTTAAACTTTATGTTGGTTTCTTTACTGTTGAGTGAGAAAACAACGTTTCACATTAAGCCCCCACAGGTTGAGAACCACTGCTTTATCGTCACGTTTTAATGTTGCGATTTATCGTGGAACGATATATCGTGACTCCACTTGTGTGCAGTGAGATGTTTTCTAAATGATATAAGCCACACAATAACCAGTAAGACTCCCTAATCGGGAGATAAGCGACCGTAGGTCGCTTATCGGCATTTTATGTGAGCTGCAGTGGAGGGGGTCCTCCACTGGGGGCGTCACCACTTTTGCATCCGTTCTGGAGCACGAGGAGTGGGTGGTCCCCGGGAATTCCCCGTGAGCAGCCCCGTTGGGGTGGTCATTTGGTCATTTTTGCACATTTGGTCATTTTTTACACTTGGGGGTCCCCCAGGGACCTGGGGGTCCCTGGGGCTCCGGGGGTCCTTGGAGGTTGTAGTTTGGCAGTCAAGGAGTGTGTGTGCAAAAGTTGGCATGGATGGGGGCAACGGTTGTGGAGATATGAGCAGGGCAAAAGTGTGACTGACTCACTCACTCACCCACGGACAGCCTGTGGAGGTTTTGGTAGTAAATGCGACCTACGGTCGCAATAAACACACAGACACGTTTAGCCTACATTTTAATTCGGCGTGGGAAGCATTAAAGCAGCACTCCCTTTTCTACACCGAATTTGAACCCGTTTCCTGTCATCAGGTCTAGGCGAGACATGTATTCGGAGGCCTCAGGGATTTAATCAGTCTAAAAGCGCCAAATTTTGCACAGATGTAGCCCAGGGCTTGCTCTAATGATTTAGCTAGGGCGCCCGAGTCGGCGACCTTCGGGGTCGCCACAGCGGCCAAATCAAGTTGGACTCCCATCGACTTTCTATACAGGTGGAAAATACCCAGAAAAATTGTTTTTTCTGGGTATTTAAGTAGGATGTGAGGGGTCTATCTAGGGGTTTGTCATGATGCTGAATCCATTCCAAGCATTTGTTTTTCACAAAAAACATTCCTTGGGCTACAAATGGCCCCAGAAAACGCCCACAAAACTGATGAAAAGTGATGACTCATCACTTTTCATCACTAAACCATTGTTTTCTGGGGCCATTTGTAGCACATTGAAATAATATGCTCCTCATTCACATTGTAGCTCCTGCGTCACTCAGGAGGAGCTTTTTTAGCCTGTAAATGAACACAAACAAAGCTGATTCTGACAATATAGATTCTATACTGTCATACCCTAACCCTAACCCAAAAACAAACAGTGCTGGGTTTGGCGATGTTCTATACTACAGAACATCACCAAACCCAGAACGGTTTGTTTTAGTTTTTTAATAAAAATGTCAACTTCCTATCCACAACTTTCCAACGTCCCATATCGTGCATTGCGCAGAAAGCATGCAGCATTTCCGGCGTCGCAGCCGAGTGTGATCAAGCTCACAGCGGTTGCATTTGCGACGCAACGTGAGCTTGTATGTCTGCTGTTAACCAGATGTGGCCCACAAATAATTCTACAGTGAATTCTGGCAGAAACAGGTGGATTGATTTTACTTTTTGAAGATCCGGATCCAGATCTGTGGATCCAGTCCGTGTTTTCTTCCCCCCCGAAAATTGCAAAATGCTTTTACAACACAACACTGCCTCATCAAAGTTGGTATGGTGACTTATGGTGACTTGTAGTCATATATACTTGAATGTGTCAGTTACCCCCCGGCGTCGCGCCAACGTCAACGCTGGGAACGCTCCCGTTTTAATTAATGAAGGGTGCTCCACTGCCGACGTCAACGTCTTTCCTCATACATACAGATTGCTGTTGGGTCATGTTCACTCTTGCTGGCATGCACGCAACATTCTGGAGCAGCACCCGTCTAGAGACTTCTGCAGGGTTGGTTTCAGGGACCAGCATTCGCTGACATAGAGGAGAACAGACTCTGCCGTTGCATAGAAGAAGCTGAGTCTGATTTGTCGCAAGTACCGGTCAGTCAAGTCCAAGTTCATAGATGTAGCTCATACATACACCATGCAAGTACCGGCCAGTCCAAGTGCAGACAGACAGAGACCTTAAATCAACTCTTCGTCTCATTTCTATGCTGGGATGCTCTGACATCACTGTGATGTGATGTGTTGTGGATCCAGGGGTGTCGCACCAAATTCTGGGCCCTGGGCACAAGGATTCACTGTGTTATTTTATACTTTAACTATTGAAAAATAGCAGATATACAAGCTCACAGCGCGGCACCGAGTGCAGCGCTGCGAGCTAGTAGAGCTGCTATTTAAGTATAAGTCTTTTTTCATGTGAAGGACCCCCAAAAGGATATGTATTTGGCCACAGACCTCCATCTCAAAATATTTAGTTCCAGGGACCCCCCAGAAGCAAAATTTTAGTTACACATGTTCGCTTAAAAAATACATTCAAAGATTTGCACACATTTTCATGACTTTTTCAAAAATAGCAGATCTACAAGCTTGTATAGCTATTTCTCAACAGCTAAAGTATAAAATAATTCCAGGCACCTCCACCATGGGCCCTAGTAACTCAGTCTCGCTCCCCCCCCCCCCCCCCCCCCCTTTTGTGACGCCCCTGATTAGGTCTCTCTGTTGTTTTCTGCCTCTCAGATGGATCTCATGCAGTGGACCAGCGGTGACCCGTCCATCCCGGCCTCGGTGTGCAGCCTGCCCTGCCAGGCGGGCGAGAGGAAGAAGGTGGTGAAGGGAGTTCCATGCTGTTGGCACTGTGAGCGCTGCGAGGGCTACCACTTCCAGGTATAGGGCTGCAACTGTCCCTTCTTCTCCGAGCGAATATTCTATCCATTCCTTTTCTTGATTAATTGAATGTTCGAGAAGTGTTTTGTTTTTATTTTTTGGAAAACAATTATATAAATACGGTATTGACAAATTTGGTGTTATGCAAAATGGTCAAGATAGGAAATCCACAAGCTCACAACATACATAGCCAACCGTACAAGCTGTGAGCTTTTAGGTTGGTCATCTTTGCTATTTTAGAAAACATTTTCGAAACTTTTCACCTTGACATCTTAGGGATCGATTTGCCTGGAATCCAGACTGATTCGCTCCATTCAGCGGGTACATGTGAAAAAGTAAACATTCAAATTGCATCCACTAAACGGAGCGAAACAGTCTGGATTCCAGGCTAGGGACTTTTGATACTTTACGTACATTTAGATACCACTTTTACACAAGTACATTTTGAATTCCAGACTAGTAACGAGTATTTCTACATTTCTACATACTACGTTTTGATACTTTTACTTAAGTAAAACGTGCATACTTTTTCCAACCACTGCAGGCCACCCAGTTCACCTGCGAGCTGTGCCCCTACGAGCAGCGCCCCGACCGCAACCGCACGGGCTGCCAGCCCATCCCCATCATCAAGCTGGAGTGGAGCTCGCCGTGGGCCATGGTGCCTGTCTTCATCTCCGTGCTGGGCATCATCGCCACCACCTTCGTCATCGCCACCTTCGTGCGCCACAACGACACGCCCATCGTGCGCGCCTCGGGCCGCGAGATGAGCTACGTGCTGCTGACCGGCATCTTCCTGTGCTACGTCATCACCTTCCCCATGATCGCGGCGCCCGACGTGGCCGTGTGCTCCTTCCGCCGCGTCTTCCTGGGCCTGGGCATGTGCTTCAGCAACGCGGCGCTGCTCACCAAGACCAACCGCATCCACCGCATCTTCGAGCAAGGGAAGACGGCGGTGACGGCGCCGCGCTTCATCTCGCCGGCGTCGCAGCTCGCCATCACCTTCTCGCTCATCTCCGTGCAGCTGCTGGGCGTGTTTGTGTGGTTCGCCGCCGACCCGCCGCACACCTTCGTGGACTACGGCGAGCAGCGCACGCAGGACCCCGGGGCGGCGCGCGGCGTGCTCAAGTGCGACATCTCGGACCTGTCGCTCATCTGCTCGCTGGGCTACAGCATCCTCCTGATGGTCACATGCACTGTTTACGCCATCAAGACGCGCGGCGTGCCAGAGACCTTCAACGAGGCCAAGCCCATTGGATTTACCATGTACACCACATGCATCATATGGCTGGCCTTCATACCCATCTTCTTTGGGACGGCGCAGTCAGCAGAGAGGGTAAGTAGTATGCGTTGGGTGGGAAGTAGCGGGTGATGGAGTCAAATCACGGTCGGCCGGTTGTTTGTTTCTCAATAATTATTGAGAAACAAACTCATGCTTTACTACCGGAATATTTAACCAAACTACTTGTCATATCAAAGTTATTTTTCCTTTTTCTTACCTTTTAATGTGCTTGCAGCGTGTCCATTGTGCACGATGCGTGGGCACGATGCTAGATCCGCGTGCATGTCGCCGTATACAGATCCAATCACAAAAGAATCCATGTCGCCGTGACCCAACATTAGCATGCTATAAATTCACAAGCTAGTGCAGAAATGCTGCAGAACACATGGCGGGAGAGTATTTTTTACAGGTCTTTAAGTCCGTTTGTATCAAAAAAGCAACTGGGTTAAGAACCATTGGTCCAACCAGTTTAACATTCACCAGGTTAGTATTCACCAGGTTAGTATTCACCAGCGTCGGCAGGTTAGCATGTCGGCAGGTTAGCATGTCGGCAGGTTAGCATTCAGCAGCGTTAGTTTTACTGAGGTTAGGGTTAAGGTTAGGTTTAGGTGTATCTCTGTTCCCCAGACTTTTGTCACCTCCGCCCAGCCAATCACAAGCTTCCGCTGCATTAACCCATTTGCTTTTTTGATACACTCGGACTGAACGACCTGCAAAAAACACTCTCCTGACACATGGCAGGACCGGGAAACAGAGAAATGGGCGTTTGCCTGCAAAATTTAAAACGAGAACCAATGCAGATCTGTTTTTTTCATATCCGGTTTTAACTGTTTCCGGTCAAAACAAGAATGGCTACTTTTTGAGCAGATAAATGGCAGCATAATGTTTGATTTATGCAGTAAAAAATCTGTCAAGGCTCATCATTGGTACAGAAGGCTTTTTAAAGGGGCCCCACCATGCTTTTCAAAATATATATTCTATATAAATATTGGTCCATAATGGTTTTATACAGGTTTTAGCCTAAACAACCACTCGGATATTTAAATTTCATGTTCTGTCTGTCTCTAATTCCAAGCCATTTCAGATGCAATACCAATTGGTAGTGAGTGAGTTAAGCTCTACCATTGAGACCGAAATAACGTTTTTATTTTTTTTAGACAAATATTAATCTTTTTACATAATACAACTTTAAGTACAAAAAAGTGCTATTTTCACCACAGGGTGCATGCATCTCACTGCTGTGTGTCAACATTGTAATATTCAGTAATGAATTCATGCAGGCTTCTTTCTCCCTTATGAAGTTTGTTGTTGTTGAAGGCGTGCAGCTGGAGCTCTGTGCAGAGATGAATGCAGGTCTGCAGGTGCAGAGAATCCGCGAATAATGTTCTGTAAATAACCCACGCCCGTGTAACGCAATTATTGCTGCCTTGTCAGACTTAGAAAACGCTTCAATACAGTACAGTAAGTACTGTGGCGGGAACGCGTTGACCTTCACCTTGTGGCACGCAGCATACTGTATGTACACACATTCAGTGGACTATATATCACTCTACATATTTAGAGATGCCTCCCTCGAGAAGTGACTATATAGAGAAACGGCCGGAGCGTTGTCAGCAAATTTCCCTGCCGTACTGTAAGTTGTGCACTTTTCTGTAATACAATCAGCCACGCCATCAAAGGTGTTCTGTAAGAAATGAGCTGCCAACACTCTGTGGGCACACGGTGTGCAGTGGAGGAAAGTACATTTATTCAATTACAGCACTCAAGTTCAATTGTGAGGTACTTTTACAGTAACACACCACATGTACATTTTTATACTACATACTTCTACTCCTCTAAATCGAGGTAAATATTGGACTTTTTACTCCACTACAATCATTTGAAAACTTTGGTGATGAGTTACTTTGTTTTACTTTTAGATTATTATAGTAAGTAACCTTTGGTAATCGACAACAGCTAATAATGTGGCCCATATGTCAGGAGCATATCTTGTGTTGCTGTAGTGGTGGAAAAAGTACTATTTTTTTTTTTTTTTTTTACTTAAAGATGAAGTGCCATGATTTATCCCCCCCCCTAAAACATGATTATCAGGTATAATGATTATACTAGGAGGAAGATTTTTTTTCCAAAAAGAGTTAGAATTAGGTTTGTATGTGGCCACACCCACCAATTCATTAACACAATTAGTGCCTCTTAATCTGAAGGTTGCTTGGTGCCTCGGTGCCACGCAGTTTCTTCCATAGGCCGCCGCTATTATTTTGAAGGGCTGGAAGGGGGTTGTTTTTGTTTTTTTGGATTATCACTTGACGGCAACGATTACGTCATCTAGTCACATGACAGTGTGGGACAAGAAGAGGAAGATGGCTGCGCCCTGCCTTGTGCCTTGTTTACATTTAGATCTGCTGCAAAATGTCTCAAAATGGCTATTTTGTTTAAATGACGTTTCTTTATGGGCCTCTCCATTGACTTAACATTGAGGAGCTTCACTTCGCGTGCACGCCCAACGTGCGTTGTAAACAAATCGCCGACATTACCGATGCGGGCGGGACCGGAGCGACATTAAGTAAGTAATAATATCTTTACTGTATATACAGTAAGATTCACAGTCCTCACCGTCAACGGCGCCATGGTATTAACCCTTTCAATGACGGTGAGCGCCGTCTACAGCAGCAGAACAGTTAAGTATGCATGGTTGTCATCGTGGGTGGTGACTCAGCTGAAGTTAGCCACACACACGTGTGTTGGGTGAATGGTATAGGGGAGGGGATGATTATCTCCAGATAGTGATGTCACTCTATCTTTGTTTTTGGATCGGCACTTTTGACCCACAAGGTGGCAGCCTCGAGAAAGAAATCCAAAATGCAAAGGGAATACATCATTGATCATAACAACCACACCAGGGGGTCTAATGAAATACCGTCAACCTCCTAGACTCATGAAAACCAGAAAAAGTACATAACTATGGCACCACCTCTTTAAAGGAGAATTTCGGGCAAAAATGCAATCTAAAATTACTTATTTGGTCCCCCAAAAGATGGTCCAGGTGTTCTTTTTTTCAAAAGATGCAATATATTTCATTTTGCGTCCATTTGTCCTACCCGATCAGGGCTTCAGACAGGAGTGATTGGATAAATTGTTAATCTACGTATTTATCTTGCTCGAAAGTGATTTTTTTTTTCACTACATGCCTGCGGCATAATAATGCCTCGAGTCAGTATGATTCTGCAGATTCCATTATCTTCGATTCCCCATTGTTGATGTCACTGGCAGGCGAGTTTCTGAATTGTCCACAGCCCTCCTCTGAGACACAGACTGAGTATATTATGGTACCATATTTTATATGGTATAGTATGGCATATTCAATAAAATGAGCATTAGTGAGGACCAATTATATGAAGATAGAAATGGGTGAAGTTGTCCTTAAAGCAAAAATAGAATAAAAGAAAAACGAAGGGGGCAAGATCTGAGTACATCCACCACTAATAGTGTGCTCACTAGTGTGAGGGTCATGGAATGAGGGTCATGAATACTGAGAGATTAGATTACATTGGTAATAACAGTGTGATATGGACTGGGCTTGGTTGTGATATGGAGTGTGCCTGCTCCTATATATGCACGCCCCACGCTCCACTGGTGTTTCCCACTGATTGGACACATATTGTTTTTACTGATGCAGCCTCCGGGCGGGCGTGATGACAATAACTGAGATAATATTAATACCGCCTGCGTGGCGCAGGTGTGGAATCGACCGCTCATATTGAAGCCCTTGTTTCTGTTTACTCCCGCTGTGTTAGACTAAACACTTTTTGGTTTGTTTTTAAAGGTCATACTTTACCCATTTATGCGCATGTGTGTGTGTGTGTGTGTGTGTGTGTGTGTGTGTGTGTGTGTGTGTGTGTGTGTGTGTGTGTGTGTGTGTGTGTGTGTGTGTGTGTGTGTGTGTGTGCGTGCGTGCGTGCGTGCGTGCGTGCGTGCGTGCGTGCGTGCGTGCGTGCGTGCGTGCGTGCGTGCGTGCGTGCGTGCGTGCGTGCGTGCGTGCGTGCGTGCGTGCGTGCGTGCGCGCGCCATGTACTCAACATCACAATGTCGTCTATATCCATGGTCTTTATGAGCTGACATGAAATAACAGGCTACACATCACTCAAAATGCATGGACCTAACTCTTGTGTTGAACTGCAACTTGATTGATTGAATACTGATTGAGTAAAGACATAGGCCTACTGTACAATACTACGGTATACAAGAAATCATCAATATTAGGAACATTAACAGTATATTTACATAATAAAAGTGGGTGGGGTCATTATTTTGGCAAGCTAGAAGACTTTAGGTCTAGGTCCAGTTGTAAATTGCAGATAGGAGCTCTTTTATGGCGGTTTTGAAGGAGGGTATATGGAGTCGCACTTTTTGATGGCTGGTTGTAGGGCATTCCACAGAAAACATATTCATCTTGAAGAACATAAATGGTTGACATATTTACAGTTAAAGCCAGCTCTACTGGCTGATAAATCACTGAATCTTAATAATCTGAGGTCAGGCCAGTACACACATCCATAAGGCCAGACAGGAACGGTGCAGGAGCCCCAGTCCATGTCATCTTTGAGTAGTGTCACCACATAAAATGCCCTCGCAACACGAGCATTAATGGGCTGAAGTCTCACGTTGGCTAGACAACTTTACCACTTTCTCTGAATGCTATATAGAGTCTGGAACAACACCTCCTGAATGTTGTATAGAGTCTGGAACTACACCTCCTGAATGTTGTATAGAGTCTGGAACTACACCTCCTGAATGTTGTATAGAGTCTGGAACTACACCTCCTGAATGTTGTATAGAGTCTGGAACTACACCTCCTGAATGTTGTATAGAGTCTGGAACTACACCTCCTGAATTGATTGATTGATTGAAGGCTTTATTAGAAGTTTGCATAGGAAAATGTACAGATTCATGACGGTACAGTTCACTGGTACAAGGTCTACTAAAAGGAGATCCATGAAAAGACTAAGCTTATTTCAACAGGAAACCATTTAAGTATCTCATATAACATTGAATGACAGACAAATAGAACACAGTACTATGCAGTAGATATGTAAAGAAAAAGGGGAAAAAAAAGAAAAGAAAACAGTAAATCTAAACAAACAGTAAGTATATACAAGGAATATACAGTAAATCTAAGCAGACAGTAGTATGTACAAGGAATATACAAGTATACAAGTATATACAAGGAAGGGGCAGGGAGGGTAGGGTTGGGCTAGGTTTTTTACCAGTTGCGAACGGCTGCTGCCTGTAAGTGGTTTTTCAGGGCAATTTTAAAGGATGCTAGTGATCCACACTCCTTTATGGCCTTCGGTAAGGCATTCCACATTTTTGTGGTATAGCAGAAGAACGAGTTCGACCCTTTCTTTGAGTTGACTCTGGGTTGAACGTGATCTGTGGCACTGCCTCTGGTGTTGTAATTATGGACATCCTTAACGTTTATAAAGTATTTTGACAGGTACTTGGGTATCATAGTGGTGTAGTGTATCTTGTACACCAGGCCCATTGCAAGTTGCTGTACTCTGTCATCTACTCTGAGCCACCCCACTCTTAACTGGTGAGTAGCGGTGAGGTGAGTCTGATAGGGAAGGTTAAGCAGGACCCTAATTAGTTTATTTTGGGCTGTTTGGAGTTTAGTTTTAAGGGCTTGTGGGGCGTCACGATACCATACGTGGACTCCGTAGTCAAAGAGGGGCTGGATTATTGCACCAGCTATGGTCTTCAGTGTGTTGAAGTTGACCATTGGGGCGATCCTCTGTAGGAAACGAGTTCGTTGGTTGATTTTTTGTATTACTTTTGAAGTCATCTTTTCGCTGGAAAGATTAGCTTCATGTTAGGGTTTAGATTAGCTTCATGTTAATGTTGTATAGAGTCTGGAACTACACCTGAATGCTATAGAGCAGGGGTGGGCAATTCTTTTTTCCATGGGGCCACATGAACAACAGAAAATATTGTAGGGGGCCCGGCCAAAAGGCAGTGCTCCCCGCAAGATGTGCTCCCCGCAAACTAAACACAAGGCTTTACCTCCGACTTGAGTAAATAAATACTTAGCAGTCCAATTTTTGTTGAAAACCCGGCATTCTGCATCGACTTTTCTTTTTTTGCCACTTTAGCCATTTTTGATGGGTAAGGTAAGGCAGGTCGTCTTGACGTGTGACCAGACTGACCACCTGCTTGTTATTGAGACAACATCCAATGATCACGCACACGTGCTGATGTATGCATTGCGTCCATGTACGTGAATAAAAAACTTCAAAATAAAAGAAATGCAGCTTTAGTCCATGCATGAGGTAAAATTAGAAAATGTGTTTATTTTGTAATTTGCCATTAACCCTACAAGGGCCGGTCAGAGTGAACCAAAGGGCTGCATACAGCCCCCGGGCCGCACAATGCCCAGGTCTGCTATATAGAGTCTGGAACTATACCTCCTGAATGCTTTATAGAGTCTGGAACTAGAACTCCTGAATGCTAAAGAGTCTGGAACTACACCCTCTGAAAGCAGAGTAAGTAGCAGAGTCTGTATAAATATATCACTCAGGCGAGACATCCGCTTAATTACACCCGAATAATTTTCCGTTGCACAGCCAGTATGACGGAAGCATTTGCTAAATTGTGTGAGTCAAAAGCTCTAGAGACAAGGCAGCGTGAGAAATCTATTAGCATCCTGTGCTAACTCCTGAAAACGCTGGTTCCCTGCAGGAACTTCAAATAGGCTACCTCCACTTCCAGTTCTCCTCTAAAAATGGCGTGCAGACAGACCTTTGAATGTTCCTCTCTCATCTTTGTAAGATAAATATCAGGAAAATCATACACCATGTTGATTGATGTTTAACGAGCAACCTTGGATGCTGTACTTATTACACAGCTTGGTTGAATGCTTGATTCTGATTGGTCAAACACTGAATTCAGTGGTGTGTTATTTCTGGATAATGAAAGCAGAAGACTAAGACTAAAACTAAATGAGTGTTATTCAAAGGACAAAGATAAGACTAAATCAGAATTCGCTGTCAAAATCAACTGTACACCGTAAGCAAGGAATTACTTCATTTTGTTGTTACTTTTGGGTCAGACTCTACCAGTATATATAGCATTCAGGAGGTGTAGTTCCAGACTCTATACTTTAGCATTCAAAGATTGTGGAATACTTGTCTGGCCATGTTCTGAGTGCCAACTAGCAGTATAGCATAATAATCTAATTTGTCAAACACTGGCGTGCGACTGCGTGCGTGCGTGCGTGCGTGCGTGCGCCAGAGAGAGACACTGTGGAAAATTGCATATGTTCAGAAAAGAGATTTGGGTCCCTATTTTCGTCCATGCTAAACCCTAAACCCTTTACTATTTAGATTTTTTTTAAATAGTTCAAATAGCTGATCTACAAGCTCAGAACACATCGATGTAGAACGGCTATTAGAAGTATTTAAAAAGGTTTTTCAAAATAGTAAAAAAGAAGTTTAGGGGTTTAGGGTTTAGCATGGACGAAAATAGGGCCCCTGGTGTTGAGGATACAAAATGATGAGGCCAAGGATAGATCCCTGGGAGACTCCAGTCAACAAATTATTAAAGTCACAGTGGTTAAAACTGCACCACAACACCCCAAGCCTATGTATCAAGGGTGTGCATGCATAAAAATGATGCTGATAAAAGATGTTCAGCCATGTGTTAGGCCCCAACGCCTCATGAGATTATACAGGAACAATTAGTCCATGAATGCTCCTCTCACATTCAGTGTAATAGTGTGTGTTCTGAGAGCCCAGTAGAATTTCATAGCAACATTAACATTTGTGCATTTTAAATTGGTGCATTCAGCTCAAGATAAGATACAATTAACTTTCTTGTTGTTGTTTATATTTACATGACATTTCTAGTCAGTGCGATGGACCCTTTCCACGCTGGTGCAAATCATTATGAACAAATGGCCAGATTCAATCAAAATAAACGGACACAACTAAACATTCTGGGCATATCTGTGTCAGTGACAATGGAACTGCCATCTGTTTGGTCCATATGCTGGTCCAGTAGAGAGAACACTATACAGTCTCCCCTTCTCCAGTTGCTGGAATCCTTTGTTTTGTGGCACTGAGACAGAATTTGGCCTCATTTTTCTGGAGTCCCGCAACATTCTCTTCCTTCTACAAATTAATGTATTGCTCTAAACCAGTGTGGTTCTAAAAGTAGGCTCAGGGTTTCTAGCTTTTGCTAAATGGACCCTAGCTTTTGCACCAAAATAACTTTGGTTCTAGAACTGGTTCCGTTTTAGATTCTTGGAACCTTGGTGCTTTCACGGAGTCACCTCATAAAGATAAATCACAAATAATAGTAGCATACATTTCGATGGCGTGGGTTCGAATCCCACCGCTGCCACCAGTGTAAGCGACGTGGGTGTGGGTGTAGAAATTAAGACTCAGGTCGACACTGTAAAAGGTTCTGCTCAAAAATGTACTGTAGTCCCTCAGCAAAGACGTACAGCCCAGCATGTCAACAAAAGCATGAATGAATCAAAAGCTTTCTGTTCCCTCTCTCTTTCTCTCTTCTTCTTCTTCCTTTTTCCTCTCTAGCTTTCTGCAACAGTGCCCCTAGTGGAGGTTCTCATGCTAAACATAGCTCAGACAGAACATGGCTGGATTTCACTCTTACACAAGTATTCATGTTTTTATTATTGCGACCGTAGGGAGCTACTTACTGTAGAAACCTCCACCGGCTGTCTGTGAGTGAGTCCGTCACACGTCACACGTCACACGTCACACTTTTTCCCTGCTTATATCTCCGCACCCGTTGACCCGATCCATGCCAGATTTTACACACACACTCCTTGCCTGCCAAACTACAACCTCCAAGGACCCCCGGAGCCCCAGGGACCCCCAGGTCCCTGGGGGACCCCCAGATGTAAAAAATGACCAAATGTGCAAAAATGACCAAATGACCACCCCAACGGGGCTGCTCACGGGGAATTCCCGGGGACCACCGACTCCTGGTGCTCCAGAACGGATGCAAAAGTGGTGGCGCCCCCAGTGTAGGACCCCCTGCCACTGCAGCGCACATAAAATGCCGTAACTCGGGCTAGGAGCGTCCGGGAGAGCCGGGGCCGGTACCTATTCGTCCGCCAAGGCAACGCGGAGACCCCACCCCTCATTTCTCACATGGCCCTATTGTAGCGCCACCTTCAGGCCGATTTTTAAAACACATTTTTGGACACTGCTCCTACAGTTTTTGCCCTAAAATCACGAATATCACTACACAGCATGTCTACACTCATGTCATCAACATGGATCAGGAAGATTTTGGAAAAACAAATTTTTGCCCTATTTGTGGAGGTAAGCCACCTACGGTCGCTTATCTCCCGATTAGGGAGTCTTACTGGTGTTATAATAGAAGATACTGTACTAAGTTTAAGTCTCAGGTACTTCTATTCCACTCAGTCATTATGTCTTGCAGCAGATTTGTTGCAAGCTGCCATCCATAATATGCCAGTCCAAGTACTGTGCTTAAATACAAATTTGAGGTACTTTTACTTTACTGGAGTAATTAAAAAAGCTTTTTTTTTTTTTGCTCCACTACAATTATATGAAAACTTTAGTCACTAGTTACTTTGTAGATTTGGATTATTATTACCAGTAACACTCCCTAATCGGGAGATAAGCGACCGTAGGTCACTGATCTCCACAAATAGGGCAAAAATGTGTTTTGCCAAAATCTTCCTGATCCATGTTGATGACATGAGTGTAGACATACTGTGTAGTGATTTTCGTGATTTTAGGGCAAAATCTGTAGGAGCAGTGTCCAAAAATGTGTTTTTAAAAATCGGCCTGGAGGAGGCGCTATATGGGAGAGATTCATGTTGATGGGATGAGTGTAGACATACTGTGTACCGATTTGCGTGATTTTAGGGCAAACATTGTAGGAGCAGTGTCCAAAAATGTGTTTTGCAAGAATCGGCCTCATGGTGGCGCTAGAAGAGGGCCATGTGAGAAATGAGGGGTGGGGTCTCCGCGCCGGCAAGGCGGACGAATAGGCTGTCCCGGTCGCTCCTAGCCGGAGTTACGGCATTTTATGTGAGCTGCAGTGTAGGGGGTCCTCCACTGGGGGCGCCACCACTTTTGTATCCGTTCTGGAGCACCAGGAGTGGGTGGTCCCCGGGAATTCCCCGTGAGCTGCCCCGTGGGGGTGGTCATTTGGTAAGTTTAGCACATTTGGTCATTTTTTACATCTGGGGGTCCCCCAGGGACCTGGGGGTCCCTGGAGCTCCGGGGGTCCTTGGAGGTTGTAGTTTGGCAGGTAAGGAAGGTGTGTGCAAAATTTGGCATGGATCGGGGCAACGGTTGCGGAGATATGAGCAGGGCAAGAGTGTGACGTGTGAGGTGTGACAGACAGACTGACTGACGGACTGACTTACACTTTGTGCAGGGTTTGATAGTAAATGCGACCTACGGTCGCAACAAAACATACATTAACCATTCAGCCCTATTTAAACTTTGGAAATTTGAAGATTGTTTATACATTTGAAGACTAATTTTGTACTTTTAGGGCACAGTCACGCCACACTTTTATTCTACCTATGAGGGCCAATGCATTCAATTAAATGGGAATGGATCGGTTTGCTGCCATTTGCAGATTTCTCCATAAATCTGCTCCATTCCCATTAAAAATGCATTGGCAGAATCCTCCCTCATATATACAGAGTGTAACAGAGTGTTTCTACATTGCAGTTTTGATACTTTTAATTAAGTAAAAAATGGGACTACTTTTTCCGACATTGCCCGCGGCCACATTGGCCAATGAGGTACTGTATCTAGCTATTTATGTCTGTGTTTAGGATAGACTACATTCCCATAGCCTGGAGGGACCATTATTGTCTCTGCGACTGGCTAGTTTGTAGGCCAACAACCATGCCGCTGTAATGCTGTAACTTCATCAGTCTCTCAGTGACTCAGAAACATTTGTGTTTATAGTGTGTGCCAGCGCCTACGTCATTGTAGTCCTTAGCGGCCATTTCTTGGGTAAAAACACAGGTGTTTCAATTGTTTGATTGCATAGAACTAATGTTATAGTCTAATCAGAACACCTGTGTAAGGCTGTGTTTACCCAAGAAATGGCCGCTCTTAGAACTACATTTGGCACACCCTATAGGGCCATGAGCAAGGACCATGCCAGTCCGCCGCTGTAAATAAGAATTTGTTCTCTCAAAGGATATTTCACTTCCATTTTATCGTCTACTCAAGCTATTGGGATCACCCCGCACAGTTTTCAAGTTGCTTGATTCAGTATTTAGCTATTTGATATTCGTTTTATCAGACCCCCCCCCCCCCTTCCTATACAAACCCTTTGTAACTTCAAACTCCATTTTAACCATGACAGAAAGAAAGGACCTGTAGACAACAGAGGACAAAAAAAAAACTAAAAAAAAACACAACAGCATAGCAGACAAGGGCAGTAGGAGTCATCAAAACCAAGTACAGGTGTTTTCGATGAATCTAACATGGTTAAAATGAATTAAAGTAGCAATGGGTTTGTATAGGAAGGGGGCGTGTCTGATAAAATGAATAACAAATATCTAAATACTGAATCGCTCACAAAAGCCTGAGTATAGACAATAAAATGACCCAATTCTTTTTTTAAGTGAAATATACCTTTAATCTTCGGTTGCTTTTCCTGGGTGATTTCAAAAGCCATATTTTATTCTCCTGTGAAGTCCCAGCACTCCTAACACTGGCAACCAGTCCATTAAACTGCCAACAAGGATCTGTAGAAGTAGCAACTAGTGAGGGAAAAGGCTTTTTCTTTTTTTCCCCCCTTGTTTCATCTCCTTATTCTCACTACTATATTTGGAGCAGATCTCATTAACACTGCTTTCTGGTGCGTTACAGGAATATCTCCTCAGTCACACCCTGCGTGCCTCGCGTTCTCTGCTAGATTGCTAGGTGCGAGACGCTATAGGTGGTCCCTGCGAAGTTTTAGACGATATTAGGAGGTCCTTGTGATGCCCTGGACGCCATAGGTGGTCTCTGCGAAGCCCTAGCACTATAGGTGGTCCCCAAACAAAGCCCTGGCGCTGGTTAATTAGAACCCACTACAAACACTTAGGAGTACCTCTGTTGAATTAACCAGTGGTGTAAAGTAACTAAGTACATGTATTCGAGTGATATTCTTTTGTTGAATTTTTAGGTATTTTCTTTTTTTCTTTTCTTTTTTACTTCAGTATTTACAATGTTCAATACATTTACTACCACTACATTTCAAAGGGAAATATTGTACTTGTATTCCACTACAATTATATATTTATATAAAATATGTGAGTACTTCATCCACTAATGAACGTGCTATCATTGCAGAGAGAGAGAGAGAGAGAGAGAGAGAGAGAGAGAGAGAGAGAGAGAGAGAGAGAGAGAGAGAGAGAGAGAGAACCCATTATTGTGAAACGTTTATGGCAGGCCGAAACCTTGTATCTCCATATTTCCACTTTTTGTTTTTGTCTGTCTGTTTGTTTATCGTAAATGAATGCCTTACTATGTCGTATGGCTGTGTAACAAAAATAGATTCCGTGCTGAACTTGTAGATCGATAATCTTTTGTCTTTCTTTTTTTTTAAGATTTTGAATGTGAAGGTGGTTAAGTGTGTCTGTGGATTTTATAAATATATATAACCAACAATATCTTAATTGTGATGACGACATAATTGAATCCATTGGTCCTTTATTTGTATTTTTCATCCCCTTAAAAGTAACGGTTCTGGACATTACATATTACAAGGTTTCAACCGGACACACAGTATAATTGAGAGATGAAAGTGGAGCTCGGAGCCACCGCTGCAGATAGCAGATATCTATAATATCGATCTCCCCCCACCGCGATCAGTCACAGCCACGACCAAGCATTTCCTGAAACATGTGGGAAAAGGAGGCCTCAAGCTTTCGGGCGTCGGAGCAAATCAATTCCATGTCAAATTGTGCAGATGTCAAGTGTGACCTCTGAGAAAATGTCCTGGATCCCGTTCCCTTCAAACCAAGCTAATTATGGACGAATCAAAACTGCCGCACTCCCCAGACATTTGTAAATTTAAAAAAAAACGTATCTTTCCTTTCTTTGTTTACTTCAAAACCCAGCGTTCGCCAGATGGTGGGGTTTGCTCATTATTCTCACTACTGGAGGAGCTTGTTGATTTCTTGCACTTTCCAGCACTTTCTTCTTTTTTTTTTTCTTCTTTTTTTCAGAGGGAAACTAAACATTCAGATGAGCATGAGTTACTAGGTTTACATCGATAACAATACTACAAGCTCAGCCATAGTGCTTTCTTGGGTTTAAAATCCTCGTAGAAGACCTTGCATTGTACTTCTTTTTCCTGTGCTTGTTCCTGCGAATTGTTTTGATTGATAAAGTATTCAATCAATCAATCAATCAATCAATCAATCAATCAATCAGCCCAAATCAGAATTTTGGCCTTTCCAGATTGTTATCAGATTTCTTTTTTCATCAAATCTGAACATCATAAATCACACAGAAATAGATGTTTTTGATTTAGATTTAAATCACATTCCAAGGTGCTTTGAATTGCTTTGATTCCGTTCATTTGATCCCATTTCTAAAGTGGCGTCTCAGTTCGGACACTGAGGCCTGATTTACGTTTGCCACGTGAGCGAGTATAGATCCACTACTTTCGGCGCTGTCTGAACAACACGAATCCAACCCAATCAACTTGCAAATTACAGTGTGGACAGTCTGTCCAAAAGATACGATCTGAGTAACCAAATCAAATGTGTCTGGCAGTCAGAGCCGGGTCCCCTAATGAACATGGTGTTAACACCTACGGTTGGAGACGTCGCCGAGGCGAGAGATCCGCGGCACGCCGCCTGACAGGGGGTGTCACTGACTGTCAGCGGTCTGAAGCAGCGTCTGAAGGAAGTGTCAACCTTTAAATAGGAGAGTGAGACTGGAGCGAGAGGAACTCGCACCTTCTTTTGTGTCTGCGCGTGACGCAGAATAGACGCGTGTCACAGAGGATGTTTGAGGGTATAAGCCAGGACTGGGCTTATAACACCAAGGAACCTTGAAAACGTGTTTCATATTCGACAAAAGAGAGCAAAACGGTTCCACTGGTGGAGGATGGGTAGGAACTTCGAAAAATCACAGGAATATCTTCTTTTCTTTTTCTGAATCTGCTACGTTGCAAGGTGCGAAACGCTATAGCTGGTCCATGCGAATAGTTCTGTAAGCCACAGTGTGCAGACCATTTTAAAATGTTCCTGATATTTACTCTATACCCTGCAAAAAATCCTGTCTGTTTACCAGGATTAGTCACCATTACAAAAGTTTTCAAATTATCCAAATTGAATGGCCGAAATGTATAGGGCCGAAATAATCAAAATCTACAAAGTAACTAACTGTAGTGGTATAGTATAGTGTAGTGGTGTCGAATAATATTTGACATGTAAAAGAGTAGAAGTAAAAGTACTGTAAATTGCAAATTATTGCTCAGAATTGGACTCAACAGTACTTGAATACTTATTTTACACCACTGGAAGTCAGCAGACATAGCAAAACACATAAGCAAAAGTGCAGCTTTAGGGGCAGTTTGAAAATGCAGTCTGAAAGTGCTGGAATTCACCCAGGCTGCTCTCTGTTTGTTCATCAAATTCGGGGCAGTCAGGATTGTGTCGCTGTTCAAAAATTCAGAGCATTGCACTCTGGAAAGCACTGGATAATGGTTGGGTTGAAGTCATTGCAAAATGCGATGGTTACAGCTTGTTTTGTTCTCTATGGAAGACAGCATTCAACCCGGATAGTATGTGTAACAAAACAGGTCATAATCATGTTTATGCGGGTTCAGAGGGGGATTATGAGACAATGGCCCCCTGGAACAGCCTTGTAAAAGGTACACTGACTTGCAGTCACAATATAAATGTTCTCAGCTGCAAGAGGATCTATACAGTGCACATGCATATACCGTATACTGTAGGCTGCACTGAACACCAACATATAACACACCTGCATCTCAACTGGATTTAAAAAATAATGTTTATTATCCCCGAAGGGATATTTCGTTTGTCTGTTCAAAAACAACAAGTCTGATGATCTTGGAAGCAATAATGACATTGATGCTGTTTCTCTCTTGCCTTTTGCCTGTCCCTCTAACGTAGGGGTGTAACGATATAGTAACTGAATCAAAAAATCGATTTTAATTTGAAATGATCTACTATATCGTTTGCAAAAGCAACATATCGTACCAGTTTGGCTTTGTATCGTATCATATCGTTTTAAAATGCAGATAATCGGTATCGAATTGTTTTGCAATGCAAATAATCAATTGTATGGAAATTAAGTATGTGTGCCTTGTATTTAGCTATTTTAAGAGGGAAAATGAAAAAGAGGTGTCTAATTACCTTTCTATTCCATATACAGTAGCTACTCTTGGTCTATCAATAAATGTGTGTAATCTAATCTCTGTGTTCATGTCAAGGTGCAGGTTTGTCCATATACTGTATGTTGCAATGTAATGTCCATGTATTTGCTAGAGAATTACATAGTTTACTTATTTATATCCATAATAAGACATTTTTGACAAGTTTCACACAGATTTAATTTATTTGATAAATAGTTACTATATCGATTTTAAATCATTGAATCAAATCGTACCGCCATGAATTAATCAATATTGTCCTTGTAATGTATCGTCAACCATGTATCGTGATGAGTATAGTATCGCTATTAAAATGTATCGTTACACCCCTACTCTAACGTCATATACCTGTAGATCAGTGGTTCTCCAAAAATTTCCTGTCAAGGACCCCCAAATTCATGTGTATCTATTTGGCCGCGGACCCCCATCGGAAAATGTTTTGTGCCAAGGAAAATTAGTTTCCAGCCAATTTTGAGCAGATGTACAAGCTTTTACATCTGCTATCTTTTGAATAGCCAACATATAAATAGGACAAAGTGGTTACAATTATTGTGAAGCCATAACTAATCTGGCTGGGGACCCTGGACACGCTGTCAGGCATCAGAGCCTACTGTATGTGGTATGCGCCTGGACAGCTAGACCTGCCATCACCAGAAAGTGAATGTTTAGGCTGTTCCTTCAGTTCTCAGAAGGTCTTTTGGGGCTCTGCTATATAATGGACATGAATCATTTAAGTCCTTTGACAAGAAATGATAAGTTCACTTCACCCTGAGCTCTTGGGTAATCCAGTCCTGCGTGGGATGAATTCATGTTCATTTGATTGAATTTTTAAAAGATAAAAATGGCAACATATCTACTCTGACCATTGGTAAATTAACTGATATCACATCTGTGATGGCGAAACCGGAGAGCTTAGAGACGGGAGCATGTTTTCTCAGAGTGTATTTTTGAACGCACCCTTTTTAAGTTCTCTCCGAGTGCAAAGCTCATGCTCCTCCAATCACACAGGGGTGAAAGGTGAACGTGGCTGCTATAGAGCCTTGTGCATTATTCATCATGAGTGGGTTGTCTAGCTCCACGCACGCACGCACGCACACGTGTGCGGCTAAGGATATTGACCTTTGTGTCAACTCCCTTTAGGACAACGATGGAAGGTAACTAAAATGTATGTATTCAAGTACAGTTCTGACGTATGTTTTCTTTACTTGAATATGTCCATTTTAATGGACAAATTCAAGTTTTTAAAAATTATGTTTTATACTTCCACTCCATCCTGGAGGCAAATACGTTTTACTCCTCTACAATGATTTGGAGACTTTAGTTGTTACATTGTAGATGTAGAATAGATTATTATAAAAAAGGGGGAAAACATACATCAACCAATTAAATCTATTAGCTCACAATGCGCCGCAATGTCACACGCTGTGAGATTGTAGATCAGCTATTTTCAAAAAGGTTTAAAAAATAGCTCCATTGGGAACTCCTTATGGTGATGGCTGAGTCATAGTGACATGAGTGTGGCGACGTTAAGCCAAATTTAAAATATATGTTGATGCTGGAACTTTTGTACTTTTACTCAAATCAAATTTTGAATACACACCTCTTTTACTTGGAGTTTCTCTACACTGTGAAATTGTAAAAAAATATGGGAGTACTTCTTCCACCACCGCACACCGTTGTGTGGCTATAAAGCTATTGACTTTCCTGTCACCTGGCTTTAGGAGTGGATTCCCTTGGGCCCGTTGCTGTCCCCTGTATGCTAATGGTGTTATACAATATACACCACACACAACCTGGTGCAAAATCTATAAACGGCTAGAATTTTCCCCTTCATCAAGTGCATCAAGTATTTCATTATTTTCACGCTCCCCGCCTCTCACTGTTGCAAACTTTCCTTTACTTTCCTGCTGTGGTGGAAAGCAACTAAGTACTTAATTTACTCAAGTACTGTAATTGAGTACAATTTATGGTACTTTTACTTTACTGGAGTATTTAAAATTTTCTGTAATTTTACTTCTACTCCACTACACCTCAGAGGCAAATATTGTACTTTTACTCCACTACAATTATTTGAAAACTTGAATTACTGTTACTTTGTAGATTGTGATTATTATTATTATTACAAAACATTCATTAACCACTTCATTTAATTTCGGGAAAAGAGGTTTGATGTAGGAGGGGGGGGGGGGGGGAGAGCAGACCAAGTAGTGAAAAGTTCAAGTTCACTAAGTATTGACAGATTAAGCGGTTAAATGAATGAAAATACATTAACATGAATCCAACATATTAACAGAAATTATCATTTGTAAAGAAACAAACAAGCAAATAATGAATTGACAACACTGATGATAGGGCTGTAAAACAAGTCTATAAAGCTATCTATGAAATGAAAAGGTTTAATCTGCAACACAATTGCATACAATACGTAGTGCTTCATCTCTCTCTCTCCCTCTCTCTCTCTCTAAGATTCTCAGCTAAGGGGTCCTTAGCCTGGCAAATATTGAAGACCCCTGGCCTAAAACATTCACTTTGTAGATGTTTACAAGAAGGACATCATCACCAAACATTTTAATGCATGTTTATCCCGCGACAGATTATCTATAGGACTTTTAGAGGGGCACGTTCTATGCCCAGGGGCCTGTTGTCTCATAATCCGCCTATGCTGCAACAATATTTATGCAGAGCATAAAACAAACTTAAACTATTATTGGACAATGGATTTATTGCTGGTGATCCTAGTATATATACCATATGATGGAATGGCTGTTCAAAGCCCTTAAATGGAGGGGCTGCAGGGCTGGCATTCATCTTCTCACCCTGCTTTTGAACGTTTTATTAAGAATCATTTCAACAGGCAACAATTGATTGAGGATTGCAAATAGCCTACCGGTACTTATGATGGAATAGCAGTACTGTGCTGTATATGTCTGCAAGATATATATTTCCACATAATAGCTAACAGCGTTTGACGTGGAAATGTGTTTCTGAACACTAACATTCTGAAGAAAGGATCTTCACACTTTCTATGCTCAAAGTACATCCTTGGAAACATCATAGGCTATTATGTTTTGAATATCGTCTCTGTCGGGTGGAAACCTATATGTTACTTCTCAGTATTCATACAAAAATAGCAAATAAGTAGCAGATCCACAAGCTCAAACCCGCAACACATTTCAAGCTTGATATTTTGATATTTTTGTGTGACTGTAGTAGGGCATGAAAAAACACAAAAGGTTAAAATATGGAGATAAGAGGTTTCTGCCCGACAACAACGATATGTATGTGTTTGGGTGCCACCTCCTAGATTGATAATTACTGTTATAGATAATTCCTTTTGCTTCTCTCTCCCTAGCCGTCTGTCTCCTTTGCCAAAAGACAGTAATTTTTTAAACACCTTTTTTGTACATTAATGTTATATTATCATAAATATCATTAATGCCCCTTAACTCATTTAGTGCCAGCGCCCTCTAGGGGCCATAGAATGCCAGGGTATCTCTCATAGGCGAGCGCTTTAGCTTCCAGGACCTCACCTTCCAGGACCTCACGTGCTCACGTTCATGCACGTCATGGAAAGGTCCCAGATGATAATGCTAACAGAATGGCTATTCCCATTTTGTCATCTAAAAGATCATTTTTGGGCGATTTCGCCGTAAATAAACCTCGCGCCGCTTCCCTAAAGACACAATCCAGAGATATAAGCCTTCAAAGATGTGGTCTTTCATTGGATTAGGCGGAGATTGGCGATTTCGTTCGCAAATAACGGCCGGCCGGGAGGTTGCTAGCTTTCGGCTAGTAGCTAGAAAAATCAGGCCAGGCTTCAGAAGGCCTCTTATCATTTTATTCATTTCATTAAAAAAAGCCGGACTACTTCGGGATCGGCACACTCGTGTACTCATCGGAAGCGGCGCCGAACATTGGGTGAACATTGGGGAGCTCAAAAATGTATTTTAAACCATTTTTAATGGAATATATCGTCGGACAGAGTAGAATGGCTAGCTGGCTAGCGGCTAGCGAGCCAGGACCACCCACGACTCTACAAGCAGCTCGGGGTAAGTGAATTAATAAAAAAGAAATTGTATTGGATTGAAATAAAGCCGAACTAGTTCGGGATCGGCACAGAATGAGTTTTAACTAGACTGCACTCTGTCGAGGTGCAAACTTGTGTCTTGTGCACTCTTAGCCAAAGTATGGTCACTTTCCGAAGAAAACGACAAGTAGCACAAGTAGGGTGATGATACCTGTCTGTGGGTATGTGGGTGTATCTTGCTGGTGTCGTAATAAAGAACGCTGCTCCCTCATTGGCTAAAGGCTGGGCCTCATTGGCTGTGGCCACATACATACTCACCCACCCACATATACCCACAGACAGCTATCATCACCCTACTTGCGCGCTCTGCTGGCGCAAGTCATTATTTGGGGAGGGGCACTTGCAATACCTTTGTGGCCCTCCAAAGGTCTCAACGTGGGCCCCTGTCCACAGGTTGAGAAAGTAAGCATTGCCAAGCCATGAGGCCCATAGGGCAGGAGCCTATCTCTTGTTTCTGTAGTGTGAGGCTATATTATATTGACATAAAGAATTTCCCTCTCAGCAATATTTGTCTGGCCATGCCAGGCTAGTGTCAGGCAGCTTGATGTACAAGCACACCCCCTGGACATGATGCTAGTATGTCACAGAGTGACAAGTAGGGTGACACTGGGTCCCATTGTCAGAATCTTTTGTATGACCTGGCAGGGGATCGAACCCGACCTCCCAGTCTCAGGGGGCGGACACTGTAACCACAAGGCCATTGAGCTGGTTGAGAACCACTGTTCTAAAAGCTATCTAAGAGAAGACACCAGAATGCTTGCAACTGTCCAGAGCATTAGTTTCACTCCCATAATCTTAGAAACAAGATCTTGACAATGCTGTTCAGGCAGTTTCTATGTTTCACTGTGAGTCTGTGAAACCAGCAGATGAAATGAAATAAAAGCTCAGAGAAAGCTCAGCAAAACAAAACCACTTGAACTACGGTTCAACTCGTTTTTGATCCAAATCAGAGCAGACAAATGGATAAACAAACAGCACTGTGATGACCACTTATTTCTCTTTTTGGGTCTTTAAAATGATATAAACTTCTGGATGTGAACTTATAAAACACACTTTTTACTTTTCACGCTGTCGGTGGAAACCTCATTGTTTTCAGGAAATGGAAAATAGAACCTTTATGTTCCAATGGAGCCAAAATGTGAAGGGCCCTGTTAAAATGCTGTACTGTATATACTTTTTAGCTGGGTGAAAGCCACCCAGCTCTAGGGATCGGTCCTTAATTATTCATAAGTGACGTCATCAGTAATCGCTCGTAAATGCACACACCACTTCACGTGTTCTTTTCTATTGGATGGTGCACTCACGCTGCAAAGGACTTGAAAAAAAGCCCTTTCGCTCTTTTAGTAGTTGCTCTTTGGCCCCACCTCGCAATGGTTTATTCAAATGCAGGCGCCGAAGGGAGAGAGAGAGAGAGAGAGAGAGGGAGAGGGAGAGAGAGAGAGAGAGAGAGAGAGAGAGAGAGAGATTTTTTCATTTAAGTTTTGTGTTACTTTACTCCACGGAAAACAGCTCTTCGCTCGCGCAACTTTCAACCCTGTGTGTGTGTGTGTGTGTGTGTGTGTGTGTGTGTGTGTGTGTGTGTGTGTGTGTGTGTGTGTGTGTGTGTGTGTGTGTGTGTGTGTGTGTGTGTGTGTGTGTGTGTGTGTGTGTGTGTGTGTGTGTGTGTGCATGTGTGCGTGTGCGTGTGTGTGTGTGCGCATGTGCGTGTGTGTGAGAGTGAGTTAATGCCTCGGATACAGAGAGAGAGAGACAGCATACAGTAAGTAGGGTGATTGGGACTGTCCCGTTTTCAAGCTGCATGTCCCGACAAATATCTCTAAAACACTAATATGTCCCGGTTTTCAACATTCACTACAAAATCGTCCCGGTTTTTGCCAGAATTAAAATAATAGTAGCTGTTTTCAGTGGTTGCATAGACATTTATCATCTCACCTAACCATTCAGGAAACATGAACAAATTCATTGTGTGTCTGAATTCAATCCTGAGACTGTCAGTCACTCACTGCCTGTATGCAACCCTGCGTGTGTGTGCACGTGCACAAACATTAGAGAATGGGCACGCACATGTGTGGTAACGTGCGCATTGCTTTTAGGGTCCCGGTTTTAGGCAACTGTGGTTCGCGTTCCGGTTTGAGCGGCTGAAAATATGGTCACCCTACACTAGCGTCTAATATTGAATTAATAACTTTTCAGCACTGTTTCCCAAGCACTGGGTCTCGACCCATGGGTGGGTCGCGATTATAGCATAGTAAATTGATTGATTGAATAATTTATTAGACAGAAATGCAAAACAGTCAAGTACATTGGTGTAGCCTACTTTAATATTCTTTGTTTGACAAGTGCACCCAGCTCAATATTGACTCTGTCAATTCTAGTTTACTAACTTGTAGCTGCTGTCCGTGGTTCTGAAGTATCTATAGCTGCTGTCCATGGTTCTGAAGTATCTGTAGCTGCTGTCCATGGTTCTGAAGTACCCTGGGATACAATGGAACACTGCTTCTTTTTTCCTCAATTTCCTGACAGTTTTGGACATACAAGGTTTCCACCTGACAGTGACAACATAGGCGCAGAAAATACACTTGTGCCTGATAGCCAATAGCCATTATACACACAAGACACGGCCACACACAGACCCGTGCCGCCCCCATAAACACAAATAACTCCCCTGAAAAATGTTATCCTCATTATATCGATATCGAGGTATTTGGTCAAAATAAAAATATCATGTTAGCTTTTGTACAAATCGCCCAGCCCTAGTTATACGGTACATACATATGTATCACATTTGCCATGGCTGAGGGGAGTGATGCAAGGAACATGAGGGAGATAAAGTTGCACAGATCTTTTCAGCTGCTCTGCCATATGTTCCCTAGAGGTTATAAACTGCAGGCAGCTGACCAACCTCCCTATACATAACCCATCTGATATTTGAGATATCAGCATGGTGTGTAGAGAGAGAGAGAGATGTGTAGAGATAATGTATAAAGCATGGGTCTTCAACAGGGGGTCCTCAGAGTTACTACAGGGGGTCCTCCAAATCTTGGAGTGATAGAAAGTTTTTTTATATTAACCACTTGAACCCTATAGTGTCCATGAGAAATTTAGACAAAAATAGCAGATCTACAAGCTCACAACGCCTCGCGCTGCGAGGCGTTGTGAGCTTGTAGATCGGCTATTTTTAGCAAAGAGCTTTGGTGTAGATGGGAAAAAGAGCAGGCTAAGTACAGAGTGAAAGGTCAAGTATTGACAGTTCAAGTGGTTAAATATCTGAAAACACAAATTGACATGAATCCAAAATACACTGATGATTGTGCTGTGAAACAATGAAACTATATGGAATCTTCCGTGCTTCATCTCTCTCTCAACTAAGGGGTCCTTGGCCTGAAAAAGTTGAAGACCCCTGCCCTAGGGGACTCTGTTCAACAAAGTATATAGGGTTCAAGTGAGTGGCTCTCAAAGTGGGCTCCAGGGACCCTTAGCATTCCTTGATGGGGTTTCAAATGGACCCTTACAGGTGTGTAATGTTAGGGAGGAACAAACATTTGTACAATCTCAGATCATTGAAATGAAAGGTTTGAGAACCACCTTTCGATGTCAAACATGGATGAAACTCCTTCAGCAAACTAGGGTTGCTAGGAAGGGTTTGACGGAATTCATGGCTGAGGAGACACTAGTTGATATATTATGCATTGTTATTCAACGCCTGGAGGATAATATATCAAAATAAATATTCCATAAGTCACACCACATCAATACATTTACCAAAGGCTTGTTGTTGTTGATTCGTGCCAAGTGTTGTGTGTGTGGCCACTGCCAGCTATACTGTAGCTGCTGTGCCAATATTCAAACACAGTTCTATTCAGGCATTTTACTTTAAATTGTACAGGCGGACCTGTACGATTATATGGGAAGCACTGGATGTCTGTGTGTCTGTCTCTCTATTTAGGTCAGTAGGTTCTCAAACGTTTCATGTCAAAGACCGCCAAATTAATGTATTTGGCCAGGACCCCATCTGATTATTATTATTTTATTTTTATTTTGTGTGTTGTGTTTCAAAACGTGTCGCATCGTGTTGTAGATTGGCCATTTTAAAGTGGTTGCGATGATTGCGATGCTATACTAACTCATTTTGCTGGGGGACCCCCTGGAACCCCCTCATGGGCCCCTTGGGGTCCCCGGGCCCCCACTTTGAGAACCACTGATCCAGGCAGCTTTTTACAGTATGTGCGACGCACGCAATGCATCAAGTGTCAGCTTGGGAACCTGTTATGTCGTGTCAGCGAGAGACAGAGGCTCTCAAAGCCCCCGCACAGCACTGTCAACACCACTGATTAGCATCATCTCCCATTGATCACATCAGGCTTTGTAATGGCTGGGAAAGATGCCACCGCTCTGTCAGTGGGTGAGCAGATGGCTGTCACATCCGGTCCAGTCATTAACTGAGCAGCAGCGATGCATGAGGGGATCAGGCCATGGTCGCTGCATGGGTGACTGGGAGAGGGAGAGAGAGAGATGGTTGTCTGGTGAACCATCACAAATCGTTGATGTTTTAAAGCAGTGGTTCTTAAACTTAGGGGTCCTCGACTTCATGTCGAGGACCCCTAAATTAATGTGTATTTGGCCGCGGACCTCCATCTGAAAAGATTTTGTGCCATACAAGATTTGTGGTTAACATTTTCAAAGAATGTCAAGATGTTTTGTCTAGGGCCCTGCCCCAGTCTGAGAACCCAGACCACATTAACACGGAGAGTGTACAAATGGAACCAAATGGTCCATCTGGTTCCATTTGTACACTCTCAAGAGTCACAACCACATAAGGATCCATTTGGTTCCTAACTATCCATCATTTAGCTGGGGACCCCCTGGAACCCCCTCAAGGACCCCTGGGGCTCCCCGGCCCCACTTTGAGAACAATTCCATCCCTACTCTGGGCATAACAGGTCAATTACGTTCAGTGGAAATGGCGGATGAACAACCTTGCGTCGCATTGCGGCGTGCTGTGAGCTTTTAAATGGGCGAAGAGATTCTGTGTAGATACGAAAAAGGAGGGGACCTAGTGTAGAACGCTCGGGGATCCTCCGGTTAGCAGGGCTTCGTGTCCGTCTTTCAACCCTGACATTTTCTGAGCGGTTGTGACAGCAGCAAGTTTGAGGCCAAATAGAATGATTTAAACCAGGGATCAGCAACCTTTTTGAAATGAAGTGCCATGTTTTTATTTTCTAGACAGTCAGTGTGCCATGTCAACATTTATTTTAATGACACCCCATCAAAATTCAGACATATTTTGATTGTCAGGACCTTCGTCATTAGACTCAGAGCAATAACCCACCTATCTCCCCGACTCCCGCCCTAGTCAACGTTCAGAATTTTAATGTAGAATTGTGTGCAGCATGTAATTTGCTGCAAATTGGGTGACTTAATGAAATTGACCGCGTTTAAAACAATATTTGATTTTAAAATATAAATCTTCTCTCTCACATTTCTGCCAATGTGCCAGTGATCACCCTCCCCTGTGCCAATGTTGGCACCCGTGCCTAAGGTTGCCTACCCCTGATTTAAACCATTCTTTTCTGAACATCCCGATTCCAGACTATTAGAGCTCTCCTGTTTAACCAGAATTCCACTTCAACAAAACAACAACAGCAAATATCTGATTGATCTCAGCCATACTGCAAACATCCACAGGACCTATATATCAGCACAGTGAGTTTTTTCAGCATTGCCCTAATTGTGTGACAAGCACATGATAGCTGTCATAACATTCAAGGTATGCATTGTGATTAAATGCCAGGATGCCACAGTGCTGTCACTGACTGCTGTCATCCTACACAGTGTGCTGTAACGCTTCCTATCCATACAATAGTTGCAACTCTATCACTGCATTGCATATGCCCTGTTGCCCGAATGCACTAGCTGTGTTTATTTTTGTTTATTTAACACCAGTAAGACTCCCTAATCGGGAGATAAGCGACCGTCAGGTCGCAGCGTGATTTTAGGGCAAAATGTGTAGGAGCAGTGTCCAAAAATGTGGTTGAAAAAAATCGGGCTGATGGTGGCGCTATATGGGACAGATCCATGTTGATGAGATGAGTGTAGACATAGTGTGTACCGATTTGTGTGATTTTAGGGCAAAATCTGTAGGAGCAGTGTCCAAAAATGTGTTTGAAAAAAACGGCCTGAAGGTGGCGCTATATGGGACAGATCCATGTTGATGAGATGAGTGTAGACATACTGTGTAGCGATTTGCGTGATTTTAGGGCAAAAATTGTAGGAGCAGTGTCCAAAAATGTGTTTTAAAAAATCGGCCTGAAGGTGGCGCTATATGGGACAGATCCATGTTGATGACATGAGTGTAAACATACTGTGTACCGATTTGAGTGATTTTAGGGCAAAAATTGTAGGAGCAGTGTCCAAAAATGTGTTTTGCAAGAATCCGCCACATGGTGGCGCTAGAAGAGGGCCATGTGAGAAATGAGGGGTGCAGTCTCTGCGCCGCCGAGGCGGACGAATAGGTACCGGCCCCGGCTCTCCCGGTCGCTCCTAGCCCGAGTTCCGGCATTTTATGTGCGCTGCAGTGGCAGGGGGTCCTCCACTGGGGGCGCCACCACTTTTGCATCCGTTCTGGAGCACCAGGAGTCGGTGGTCCCCGGGAATTCCCCGTGAGCAGCCCCGTTGGGGTGGTCATTTGGTCATTTTTGCACATTTGGTCATTTTTTACATCTGGGGGTCCCTGGAGCTCCGGGGGTCCTTGGAGGTTGTAGTTTGACAGGCAAGGAGTGTGTGTGCAAAATCTGGCATGGATCGGGGCAACGGTTGCGGAGATATGAGCAGGGCAAAAGTGTGACATGTGACGTGTGACAGACAGACTGACTGACGGACGGACTGACTGACTGACTGACGGACTCACAGTTTGTGGAGGTTTTGATAGTAACTGCGACCTGACGGTCGCAATTAAGTCACATACACTGTAGTGATAGAATGCTGAACGTTTGCAGAGTTAGAAATATAGGTTTCAGAGTATTGGACATTTTGCATTGAATCTTGAAGCTTAGCCAGGTGTTCTGCTTCTAGTTTACATCTTTGTGTGTCCCTTATTTGCAAACCAATCCTACCTGGACAAACGCCCGTACTTTCATTGTACGCGGTGGGTAGGGCCACACGATCATCACTAAAATGATAATTCAACTCACAAATTCAATAAGAAAATCACCAGCCAATCTTCGTTCCTACTGTACTTTCACCGCTATGTTTCATGCAATATGGGGTCATGACCGAAAGAAAGAGACTGTGCATACAAGCGGCTGAAATGGGTTTTCTCACAAGGGGTGGCTGACTGGCATCTCCCTCAGGGATAGGGTTAGAAGTTCAGTCGTCCACGGGAGACTCGGAAGCAGAGGAGGAGGAGCCAGCTGACGTGGTTCAAAGCATCCAGTGGAGATGTGGTGGCCTCCTCCTCAGGGAGGTGTTCCAGCTGGGGGGAGGCCTCAGGGCAGACTTATGAGGACCACGTGGGCAGTGGTGCAGAAAGTACTCAAATTGCTTCAATACTGCAATGCAGAAATACTCTGTTACAAGTAAAAGTCCGGTATTAAAAATGTACTTGAGTAAAAGTTCAAAAGTATAATTGGCATAGAAATATACTTAAAGTACCAAAGTAAAAAGTACTAATTATGAAGAATATCTAAATTGTGTGAACTGTAGATCTACAAGCTCACAATGTTTCGCATCGCGACGCATTGTGAGCTTGCAGATTGGATATTTTCAAATGTCCGAAATGTATATAGAGTTGAAGTGGACCATATGTGTTTTGTAATAGAAATGAGGGGTGGAGGTTGTGGTTTGGCAGCCAAGTAGTGTGTGTTTGTAGTTTGGCATGGATAGCATAGGGGCAACGGTGGCGGAGATATGAGTAGGGGAAAGTGTGACATGACTGACTGACAGACTGACCCGCAGTCAGCTTTTCGTTTCAAAGTTGCTCAGTGGCGTTTGAAGCACCCGGAAGACTACCAGAAGTAGCTGAATTGGCCTATAAATATAGGCCAATTTTGCCACCCGCAAAGCACCGAGCAGGCACACTAGATTACGCAGTAGCATTATCATTAGCTTTAGCATACTCATGCGCAGTAGCGTTTAACTGCACTCCCAGGTTTGAAAACCAGACTAAGGCTGCTTCAACGTTCTACCGTGGTTCTGGGGGCTTGGCTGGAACCTACACAACCTGACTTTTGAAAAGAGGTTGAGCTTGTTCACACTAGAACTTTTTGGTTTGTCCATGGCAGTGAAAGGATTTCCCTAAGAAATGTTCTGTCCAATAGATGGCAGCGCATCATTTTGTTTGCAGAATTTGGTTCGCTTAACACAGGACTGTGTGAACACAATTCAATTCAAAGGAGCTTTTTTGGCATATATATATATATATATATATATATATATATATATATATATATATATATATATATATATATATATATTATTATTTTTTTAAAGAAGAAAAAAAACAGTTTAAGAAAATGGGGAATTGTTGAAGGGGGTACAACACAACAAAACACAAACCAGACCTAATGAAAAATGCAATGTAACAATTACGTAGGTCCCTGATTCTGACCGTTTTAGTGAACTTTAGATGTGAACGTCACCTAAAAAGAGAGACATTTATGTGGTTCGACGATAAGTGGTTCTCCATAACGTGTTCTGGGGGTAGGAGTAAAATCTAGGAACATATGTTTTTTCAACAGGATATAGGCCTTCCCTGTATTTCCAAAAAACAAATAATAAACTAGCCAAGCTGCTTTAAAAACCAATTAAAACTAAATCGAAATTGAAAACAAACTAAAGAAATTCTAAATGAAATTAAGATGCAACCCAAAACAAATGCAAAATATTGCCTTGATATTACCTTGATTAAAAAAAAAAGGCCCTGGCCTCCAAATGGCCCCCCAACTGACACGCAATAACGGAATTATTCAGCCGCAAAATCATCCAATTCAGTCTTTGTGTTTCGGCTCCTGCTCTACGCTGTTTGGCAGGCGAAGTCTATAGTGGAGGATTCACAATGTGGTGAGTGACTCACACACACACACTCTCACACTAATGAGAAGTCAGAATGTGCACAGTGCCAACATGGACTGGTGGATGTGAGCGGGAAGCGAACCAACGCACCAGTTCCATTGACAGCACTTAACCAAGAAATGTTAATGTTGGACGGCGAGGGGTAGCGCCCAAGATTCAGGTACTTCTGTGTTTCCCACTGGTTTGTGAGATTTGCTCTAGATCAGGGGTATTCAAAGTTTTTCAGGTCAAGGACCCCCTAGCTGAAAAAGAGAAGATGCAGGGACCCCCCACTAAATATTGCATGAAATAGTTTCATAGATTCAGTGTTATGTAAATATCACTGTAGAGCCCCGAGGGACTCCTCTCAACCAAATATAGGGTTTAAGTTGTTAAACGTGGACTGAGAGCACAGCTAGAAGCAGCTCGGTTCATTCCTATTCCTCAGTGTCTGCCCTGCATACCCACGCAGCCTTTAGCCCACAGAGAGTAAAAACAGAGCCGACATGATATGGGTAGCGGGTAATCATTTCCATACCTGTTGACTTTATCCGAGGCGTTTGTGAATCACGCGCAGCAGAGCAAATCTAATCCCCTCGCAAGAGTGGCTAAATAAATTGATAGGAGCAAAAAGCACATAAACTAGTTTGAAATTGTTTGCCTAAAACACATGGGAGAGCAATGCTCAGTAGCATGGCGGCGGTGCCCACCATAACCTAAAGAGAAGGTGTTTAAGGTAAAACATCAACATAAAAACAACTAGTTGCACAAAAATGTATACAGAAAACGTGACCAGAAAACATATTTCACCTCCAAACGTTTTACCCCTGTAATAGTTTACTTGAAGTCGACTTGAGAGCACTTAAACACTTAATCCCTATAAGTCACATTCAAATGACGGCCCACCGGCCAAATTCGGCCCCAGCAGTGCTTTCTTATGGCCCCTGGAGAACATTCCATATTTCAATGTAAAAATGTATTAATTTAACAAATTACTATTGGATGGTTGGTTGTACAGGATGACCATTTTGAATGTTTTTCATAACCAACCGATAAGAATAAAATGTAGACTGCTACTTAGAATGGAGGAATGTTAACTCAGGGTACCCACATTAAAGACCCAAATGCGGGTAAACGCGTAATATTTGGTGAGAAAGTCACCTATGAGAAAATACAGCTCACTTCATATGTACTTAAGTACAAAGTATCTGGTGTTAAATTGTATTCAATTTCAGTATCAAAAGTAAAAATACTAAAGTACAAAAAGTTAACTTTTCATAATACAAACAAAACAGCCAGAAATGTTACCTGCTTCTACTACTTATCTACTTTTCCCTATACCTTCAGAATAATGTAGCTTTCAAGTAGTTCAGCAATTTCCTTTTGCCATAAAAAGCCATGAAGAAACGTAAGCACACTGGATCATGCTCCAAACGTTTACAATTTATTTTGGTTCCTTTACACCATGGATGTGACATTTCGAGCCTCACAGCCCTTCATCAGATAGTCGTTACATTTCTGTGGCACATCGACATACAAGAGCTCAAGAGATGAGTTCTGGGTGCAGTCCATTTGAAACAATTTCTGGGTTCTTTACACCAAAGAAATAACTGGATTGTGTCCATCGTCCGTCTTTCACATCATAAGAGCTTGTGCTCTTATCAGCCGGGTGCTCAAGCCAAAAGCAAAAACCTTTAATTCCTATGAAAATGTAAACAATTCACCTCGCCAGCCTGCCTGAAATACTCCTCCCGCAAAGACGCTTCCATGCCAATGATCCATGCAGAACATAGTGAAATATCTACTTCCTCTTTTCTTTAACATCAAAATCTAAGCCTATGCTCTATAAAGGACTGGCACAGAAAACATCAAAATGCATGAATGCAGTATGATAAGTTACCATATTACAGTACCACACACATATAGCACACAACAAACGGTCAAACGGTCATTTTACAATTGTGGCCTCGCTGCCTAATCTAGTTGAATACCCCTGCTATATAACATATAGGCTTTAGTGTGTAAGTGGTCTCAACGTGTTGTTTTGAGCTTGTATATTTGCTATTTCCGCAGAATATTTGTCTATATGTCATGCCCAGATCAGGGATGCTAGGGTGGCGGCAACCTGTACAAAAGGATTTTTGAACGATGACAAATCACTCTGAATGGGACCTCTCCCGTTTAAGTCATTTCATAGCTAAGTGTCACCATCTAGAAGTTTGCCACAGCCCTTGAAAGGCATCTTTAAAAGTAATGATGTTCATATTAGCAGCTGAGTACCCATCCATCTACAGTTCATTACCTAACAGGTGGCTGCGGATAGCACTGGTATTATTAATGCAGTGCTATATACAATGATCATCATATTCTGCTAATGGTCAGAAAAGTTACGTCCCTCTGAACGGCACTTAAAAACCCCAGCTAATGTTGTGTGGCGTGTGTTGCATCCCAATCCTCCCCGGGACCATGAGGCAGAATACCAAAAGGCCATTTCATTATGCAGAGCAGGGCACCGTCAGCAGTCCATCCTAACCACCGAACCCACTTTTCACTGCCTCATACCTGCTTGCAAACACAGCCCTCCTCAGGCTCCCTGTAAAAGCCTGCTTTATACGCTGTCATACGACAGAGTCGTGCAGCGGAAAAATACCAGATTGACAAGCTCACAACCCCGTCATGGATGTGATTGTGACACGTTGTGATCTTGGAGATTGGATATTGTAGGTGTGCGATGCCATCATACACTACAATGGAGCATAAATTAGGGCGTTATACTGCACCCCTTCCATCCATACTTAAATGTCAAGCACTAGCCTCTCTCTCTCCCTCTCTCTACCATCTCTCTCTCTCCTATCTCTATATGAGATGTGACTGCCAGTGTCCACAGAGCAGAGTGCTCGGTGGGTAGTACTCTAAATGTCAGTGAGCTTTATGCCCCAGATTCGCTGACCTAAAAGCCAGGGTGATTTTGGGGTTCTTGGCTTCTTGCCTCTTGAATCCCCGGCTGCTATTATAGATCTGAAGAGACTGCGGTGCTGTGTTTAAACTAGGCCTTGCCACCAGTCACCAAGTTGTGCCCCGAGTGAGTGACTCCGAAGTTGTGCCCCGAGTGAGTGACTCCGAATCCGATGGCATATTAAAAACCTAGCCTGGCTTTGATCACGGCAGGAGGCAGTTTTTTTCCCGGCCAGAGGTAATGAATTTCAAGAGGTCATAAAATGAGTGTGAGCCACTGGACCAACAGTCAGAGTAACCGTTTGTTTTATGCTTGGTTGCACACCAAATCCCAGACACGGAATTGACCCGGACCATGCTGAACTGATGCCTGTTTACAGCCATTAAACAGTGAATAGACTTGGACCGTGCTGAATTGATGCCCGCATACAGCCAGTAGACAGTGAATTGACAATGCTGCATTGATGCCTGCATACAGCAAGTAGACAGTGAATTGACCATGCTGCATTGATGCCTGCTTACAACCAGTACAGGGATGTGCTGGCCATTGGGAAAAGCGGGACAACTCCCGAACGGCCAGTTCATTCTCGGCCGGTCCAGGCCGGGCCATTAGGAAAAAATGAAACTCTTTGCACAAAAGTAAAAATTAAACTGTTTGCACAAAAGTAGTGAAAACAGCAGATCTACAAGCACAACGCCTCGCACCGCGAGGCGTTGTGCTTGTAGATCGGCTGTTTTCACTAGTTTAAATCATTTTTTAAATGATAAATACAAAACAAACGGTTTTGGACATACAATGTTTCCACCCAACAACACCGAAATATAGGGCTAATTCATGAAATTGGCCCACTGGCTTGTCACTTGTCATGATCTGAAATGGCAAAATCTTTGAGTAGCAGCAGTGCTATATATAGAGAGAGATCTCTCTATAGCGCGCAATGAGGGCCTCCCCAACTCTTTTTCCCGGGCTGAATCAGGGGCCCAGCACGTCCCTGAACCAGTATACAGTGCATTGACCCTGCTGCATTCATGCCAGTATACAGCCAGTATACAGTGAATAGACTTGGACCATGCTGAACTGATGCACCGTCTCATGTAAACGTGATGGCGTGCTGCGAGGGCGTTCTGCTGACCTCGAAGGCTTTTTGATGAGTGAACCATTAGATAACTTCTGTCTCTCCACTGCTAGGGAGGCTGCTATGGAGTTACAGTACTAATTCCTTAAGTACTTAAGCCCTGCATACTTGACCGGTGTCCCCCAGGGATCCATACTTGATCCCCTTGTTTTTCCCTCTATACATCAAATCTCTTTGATGAAAAATAGATGAGCTATTTCTGGCAAATGTCCAGCGACTGTTTGCCTATTATGGCATAATCCCAGAATAGGGACACCGTGGGACGCTACAATTTTTCTGTGCCAGTGACTGTAGCTTGTGTGGCAGAATTATGGCAAGGGAAGGTTACTACTAGTAGTAGTATTTATTTTGATACAGTATTCTTACTGTAGGTTTGGGAAATATCAAGATAACACTATTATAGGGCTGTAGCTTTTCATTGAACTATCATTTGAAACATGGTGACATGACATGACATTTCCCAAATGCAAAGATGTATTCAGTGTGTGTTTGCTGGTTTGTGTGTTCTACTCAAAAGCAGTGGTGGAAAGTAACCAAGTACATGTACTCAAGTACTGTACTTAAGTAGGCTACAGTTTTGAGGTAGGCCTACTTTTGTTTTCCAATACTTCTGCTCCGCTGTCTCTGAGGCAAATATTTTATACTTTGTACTCCACTGCTATTATTTGAAAACTTTAGTTAGCTGCTTTGTAGATTTTGATTATTATTACAAAACAAACATTCATCACTTCAGCCCTATTATTATATACTGTGCTACAGTATGTGACTCGTTGGGAGGTTGTAGATCTCCTATTTTTAAAAGATTTCTATGCATTTTATACATTTGTGAAATGGGACATTCTGTGTAATGAGTATATTTTGATTCCGATATGTATTTATTTAAATTTTGTAAAGTAAATCATAAATACTGTTCTTTTACTTCTACATTGTGGTAACATAGTAGGCTATTATTTCTATACTGGTATCGATACCTTTACTGTGTGCTGCACTCGAATGCCGCTGCTGACTGAACTTGATTTGAACTCGATTCATGTAAAACCACGTGATTGGACGAGGCACCCCTGAGCAACCTCATTTGCATGCAGGCACGTGATTGGACATATAATTGACCTATAGTGTTCCGACCGTGAGTGAGTGAGTGAGTGAGTGAGTGATCACAACTGATAACAGCAATGCCGTGGGAATCATTATCATAATAATACTCATTGCAATCACAGGCCTCAGTAATACATTGTCTGGTTAACATACTGTAACAAGTTCCTTTCATGAAATGATTTTTGTAACAGCTGAGACAGCATTTTCCAACACCCTTCTCTCTCCCTCCCTCCTAGTCTCAGCCGTATCAGTTGTTCTGGAGCTTTCCAGTGAACTAATAGTCTTTCCACTATTCATTTACCACAAGTTAGACTTGTAATGTTGAGTGTAGCTCAGCAGAAAATCTGACAAAATCTGTATGTTATTATAGCTGCCTTTTCATCTGTTCTTCCCCCAACGCAATCGCACTCCCAAGACGGGCTTAAATTGGGACATATTTGACCCTGTCACATGTTGCCTGGGAGGGATGTGAGGTACAATTATGTCCCGATATATCTCGAATGAGTCACGCAGACACCCTTTATTTCTTCTGCACATCAGGGGCGTCATCAGATAATCTCCAGGGGACCCCCGCAGTGTCTCATGTTGATGTTCGGTCACATTAGGCCCAAAAGGTTACGATAGGCCGTTTTGGGAGTGAGAGTGGGTTGTTTTTGCCCAATTTAGTCGTTATACTAAGGTCGGTGGCACGGTGGGTCTGTCAACAAACAGGGATCAGACCATAGTTGCGACCGTCAGGTAACAGTTACTTTGAGAACAATTACAGACAGGCACTTCAGCCCTATATACATTTCGTCCATTTGAACATAGACGGATCTACAAGCTCACAATACGTCCATCGCGATGCATTGTAAGCTTGTAGGTCTGCTGTTTTCAAAAGATTTTTCGACATTTGACAACTTTTGAAACGGGACATACATTAAGTACATTTTAATGCCAATACTTTTGTACTTTTACTCAAGAAATGTTTTTATTCCACACTTTTACTTGTAACAGATTATATCTACATTGAAGTATTGATATTTCTACTTAAGTAAAACATTAAGCCCCTAGCCCACTTACAAGCAGAGTGCTTAGAATTGTGGACCAGAAGAATACAGCAGCCAGTTGTATATGTCGACACAACACATGGTGAACAAGGCAGCAAAACAACATGGCATTTGGACTTCATTCTTTGCCCTGAGTTCACCTCCACAAAACTTTGTATAGGTCCTTGAAATGCACTTATACTGTACCACTGGGTTCGTAATAACAGGTTTTGAGCCGCTGAATAAATCACGGCGGAGGTTTGTTTTTTCTCAGAAGCTGCACAAATGGCTTTATGCTCCGCTGTCGACAACAATACATTTTCATAATGATTTCTTCTCGCCGCCGCGCCTCAATCACCTTCCACCGTACGTCGCTGTGTGTGTGTGTGGACTCCCTGGGAGAAACTCACCGTCTGTTTTTTTCTCCTCCGCCAACACACCCCAGTGATGACTGATTTACACTTAGTGTGTCTCGCAACCGGAAATAGCTGATCTACAAGCTCACAAGGCATCGCAGCGTGACTTGTTGTGTTAAGGCTTTATCACAGTCCGAGGTGAAGGGTGATCACCTTAACTTTTAGGTGATAAGTTATCACCTAAAAATGAGGTAACAAGTGGAGGCCATCATAGTCACGGTGAAGTCCTATCACCGTGACTATGATGCCTCTGTGCCTCTGAAACCACGGGGCACACTGATTGGTCCAGATCGACCAATCAGTGAACGGGGTGATGGGGAGATGTCTGAAGGTAAAACAGAGGAGAGATGTCGGGGGTTCGCGGTGATAGCCCTTCACTGTGGCGAGTGGCGTAATGTTGTAGTTTTCTGACTTTAAAAGACTACACCGTGGTGATGGCTTATCACCCTAGACTTACTATGATAGGGCCTTCAGGGTTCCTTGAGGGGGGTTCCAAATGGACCCTTTACAAGTCTGTAACTCTGAGAGGGACACCTACCGGTCCATTTGGCTCTGTTTGTAACCTCTCAAAGTTATAAGCGGTCCTTGAAATAAATAAAACATCTGAAGATCTCAATAAAGTTCCCCTTCCCTGTCAGTTTTACCGATCCATGAGAGAGCTATTTAGGAGCGCCCGCCTTTTCTTTCTTAGCCAGTTGCCATGGTTACAGGGGTGGGGTGTCTCCTCCGCCGCGCAGTGGTGTTGCGTGTGTAGAGAGTGTGTGAGCAGGTACATTCTGGGCATTCTGAGTGACAGCTGTGTGCTGGCTGGGGGTTCCACTCTACATCATGTGAGGAAATGACACCTGTGTGTGTGTGTGTGTGTGTGTGTGTGTGTGTGTGTGTGTGTGTGTGTGTGTGTGTGTGTGTGTGTGTGTGTGTGTGTGTGTGTGTGTGTGTGTGTGTGTGTGTGTGTGTGTGTGTGTGTGTGTGTGTGTGTGTGTGTGTGTGTGTGTGTGCGTGCGCGTGCGTGCGTGCGTGCGTGAGAGAGAGAGAGAGAGAGAGAGACACTGTAACCGATCGGCTGATTAGGTTCTTCAGTAGCTTTGCTGTGTTTGGGAGAATTTTTGAAAATGTCAAAATATTGCAGCCCATGAGGCTAAGTGTGACTGACTGTGACTGAGTGTTGCCCACAGTAAGTTGTGTGTGTGATACAATATTTGTTTGGCGAAGGAAGCAACAGTCTGTCTGACGACTCTCATGATCCCGCCAGGATCTGTTGCCGTATTTCTGCCACACAGGCTTCAGTCACTGGCACAGAAGATAGAGTCCCATGGCCGTCCCTATGCTAGGAAAGTCACAATAGGCAAACAGTTGCTGGATAATAGGCAAACATTCACCAGAAATATCTGATATATTTTGCCGGTGAAGCATAGATCCCTGGGGGACACCGGTGAAGTAAGTGCGTAAAGACGGCCCCCACATGAATCATGTTTTTTTGTTTTTAATGTTTTTGTCTTAATGAATTTTATCTGTGTAACTCCTGGTGGTTTTTTACAGCTTTTCTCTAAAGCATATAATGGCTCATGGTCGCCTGAGACGGCGCGCTAGCGTCGTCATCAACAAAAACAAGCGCTCCTTTCCCTTGCAGCCCACCGCGCCCACATCACACCCAACGCTGCGTTGTAATGCCTGATTTTACTTTTGGTTGCACTCTGAAACTAGACGATTTTTAGTTGACGTACGTAATCAACTACACGCGGGATCAATCAATCGATTTCTCCATGTTGTTCCTCCTCCTCAGATGTACATCCAGACGGCCACACTGACCGTGTCGCTCAGCCTGAGCGCCTCTGTGTCCCTGGGGATGCTCTACATGCCCAAGGTCTACATCATCATCTTCCACCCGGAGCAGAACGTCCCCAAGCGCAAGCGCAGCTTCAAGGCCATCGTCACGGCGGCCACCATGACCAGCAAGCTCTCCCAGCTAGCGGCTGAGCGGCCCAACGGCGAGGTCAAGACGGAGCTGTGCGAGGGCGTGGAGGCCAGCGGTAAGAGTCCCCCCCCACACACACACGCACGCATGCACCCCTAGTGGTCATCTGATGCATTTGTGTAGATAGCAGCTACAATGTATATGCCTCAAAAGCTAAAACGGGGTCAGAGGTGGAAGTCCTCTGATGTTTTACTTATAGGAGAATAACAACGTAAAACGGTTAACTCGCGTTCTAAATCTCGTCTCGCCTATTGGATTAAATGAAGAAAATAGCAGATCTACAATGCTCAAATATAATGGTGTTATGAAAAGTAAAACATTTGCCTCTGAGAATATAGTGTAAAGTTTACTTGCGTAAATGTACTTGGTTACTCTCCACCACTGATTAGAGTTGTCATAATACAACAATTAAAACTTTGATATGATGATAATATAAAAAAGGTATGCTACCGCTTTTGACCATGGCATATAGAAAAGGTTTGTTTACCAGACACAAACTAGGATAGTTTTTCTTCTCTTCTTTTCATTAGTAACCTATCCTGCACACAGGACAGGTTACTAATGCTGGTAGGCTACTGAAGAAGTCACAGAAATAACAACAAATAGCAGCACATTAGTAATAATGTTAATAGTCATTACAAAACTGTGAATGCTTGATTGTTACTTCAAATGTAAACAATGTGTTCTCAGATACCAAAATAAAGGATAAATTAAATAAAAACAATAACACCACTGTATACATGAAGGATACATTCTGTATAGTACGATACAGCAAGCATATCAGTATGAAGTCTATGAACAAAAACCTATGCAACTAAAAGACTGTGGATGTTAAGTAATACTTAGACACAGTGACACTTAACTAATGCTAAGACAGAGATCCGTACAGGTGCATTTGCACAAGGTCCAGTTATCTTGCATTCGCTTGGTCACTGCCGATTAAAGCATTATCACTCCGTCACATAACTGTCTAACATGCCCACAAGAACTGTGACGCATCGTTAGCTTTGAGATGATGCCGTTTAAATTGAGCTTAATAACAATAGCTTGTTGTTTTGAGACTGGTGGTGACTGGCCTGGTTGATGAGGTCAAAGTCAAAGTTATTTTGGATACACATCTTGCCTAACAACAGCTGTCACTGTGTGCTATGGCACAGCGTGATTCACTTGACTCGTGTCAGAGACGTTAATGAAAACAGTGCTAGAGCTGACCTGCTAAATGAGCAGGGGGTGTCGCACCAAATTCTGGGCTCTGGGTACAAGGATTCACTCACATTATGTGCTTTAAGTATTGAAAAATAGCAGATATACAAGCTCACTGTGCCACGCTGCGAGCTTGTAGATCTGCTATTTTTTTTTAATTGTGAAAATGTGTGTGTCTTTGAATATTTAAAATCCTCCTAAGGTTTTTTGAAAAAACCTACAGTATGTTTCTATGTCAGTGGTGCTCAAACTTTTTCATGTGAAGGACCCCCAAAATGATATGTATTTGGCCACGACCCATCTCAAAATATTTAGTTCCAGGGACCCCCCAGAAGCAAAGTTTTAGTTACAAATGTTTTCTTTAAAAATACATATAGGCCCTATTAAGATTTGCAACATTTCACGACTTTTCAAAAATAGCAGATCTACAAGCTCACAGCGCGGCACCAAGCTTGTATATCTGCTATTTTCACTAGCAGGCCCCTCCACCTTGGCCCTGGTAATTCAGTAATTCAGGCCCCCCCCCCCCCCCCCTTGTGACGCCCCTGTAAATGAGTCATGAGCTGTAAACATTAGCGTAGCTTTGTCCCTGAAAGTCATCACATAAACTCCTGACAACAACCGTGCACTCATTAAAGGTATTGTAAAGTATAGATTTTTTGGTTACAACAAAAAAGTTCTTTGTAAATAGTCAACTCATATGGGAATTAAATAGTCAATAGACTCATATGAGTTATCTCTCCTGATTGGAGGGTATCCTCAATCTGAAAATGTATTTGTTTACTAATAGAGTTGTAGAGATGTGAATGAGACCCTGTTACTGAACAAACACTCTATCAATGATTACTATCACAATATAGAGCTATCTAGCATTTACTTTGACAAAAACAAAATCACTTGCTGCACATTTCAATAATTAACAGAACCTTACCTCTCTGAAGTCTTTGAAGTGTTCTGTTGTGAGAATGAGAGTGTTCCTTGCCGCTTGTGTCGTCACCATCGTGCATCCTTCTCACAGGCAAACTATTGCCAAACCACAACACTCCTCCTGTTAACTTTTCCTACTACAATTAAATTAGGTCTGGTCTCGCCTGTGACTAATCGCATAAATACTTTAACCTGAGCATACTTTGAGGCACTGCATTGTTCTCTCTGCACTTCTACTTGTGTGAATATTTAGTTTTAACTTGTCTCTGGCTGGTTGTGTTTCTGTGTGCTTATATCTATACTCACTCATGTGCAGCTGCAGAAGTACTCCTTGACTCTGCCTCCACCAGTGATAATAATAGTCACGTGGTCCAGCCACAGGTCTGGAATCAGTTGCTTTTTTCTTCCTGCGTTGTTTCATCTGTGCAGCCTTGGGTTAGAAAAAACAGATTTTAGGAAAGTTGTTATTCGATTTTTTAAGCTTCGATACTGTATAACCCAGATCATAATTGTTGTTTTAAACATTCAATCGGAAAGGTATCGAAGTATCCCTACTTTGACAACCCAACAAGGCACACAGATGTATAGGCTACTGTATATAAATGTTTTCCAAGCTTTTCAGTAAATGATAAATACAGTACATAAGCAAGTCTCTAGCTGATGATGCATCTTCTTAACCACTTGAACCCAGGTGAACCCAGGTTCTTAAACAGTAGGTGAATATTTGGCACACAAAAAAAGGCCGACATTTGGCAAAGCTCACAACGTGACGTATTGTTGAGAGAGATTTGGTGGGAAAAAAAGTTTGACTGCCGGTCAACAAAGTATACTGTTGGGTTTGAGTGTTTAAGTCATGAAAACAAACAAAATGGCAAATCAGCACATTTGGATGTGGCAATAAACTATATAATATTAAACATACCATATATGTCGTTGTTGTCGGGTGGAAACCTTGTATGTCCAAAACTGTTCCTTTTGTATTATGGTTTTAAAAACGATTTAAAATTGTGAAAATAGACGATCTGCAAGCACACAATGCCTCGCATCATTGTGTGCCTGCAGATCGGCTATTTTCACTACTTTTGTGCGACACTCTTGCATGATGAAGTAGGGCCTTCATCATTCGTACATAACAAACATAACAATTTGAGACTTGGAGATAACAGGTTTTCTGCCCGACAACAGCGATGTACTGTAATGGACATAATGGACAAATCCACAGAGCGCTGCCTGTAGTGTTGCGGGGTGCCAAGCCGCGCCACTTGACACCGTAGTTATGATTGCCGCTCTGTGGATTGGGCTATATGTGACCCACTATAACACCCCATAGGACTGATATGGCTGTGAACGTCTCTCCTGTGATAGGCGGTGGAGACCTGGATTTGACGTAGGCGATGTTTCCATTTGTTAAGGAGTCACCTGGGAATGGATCTGATGGGGGCAAAATTGTTGACTACTCAAAATGTACACTTCAAGGCTCTCTCTCTCTCTCGTGTCTGTCAGCAGAAGTATGGGAGTTTGTTACAGGCAAAGGGGAAGCTTGTTTACTCCTCAGAATAGTTGCTGACTGAGCCCCATTCCTCTTTATCTAACTACATTGTAAATTGGCTTAATTCCAACATCTTGTGAAAGGGTCTGCTGTGTTAGCTTTCATCTCGGTGGTCACACAGCACTGATCACAGGAGTAAAAGTGTTGGGGTGCTGTTTTGTAGTCGTAAAACGTGG